>NC_045959.1:88740816-88826201 GCF_010909765.2 Amblyraja radiata | reverse complement strand
GGTGGCTGAGAAGTTTTAAGCAGCCTTTGAAGGATTCTGTCGCTGGGAAAGGAACAGAGGCAGAGGGGCTTCATAGTCTAACTTATTGTTGGACTGTTGAAACTTTCCAATGCTTTAAAAAACTCCTCCATTTAGCGTGAAAATCCCTTGATAATTTTTACATTGTCGAGGGAGCAGGGTGCGGCTGTCATTGGCGGACTGCCAAGAGTTCTTGGATATCGAGGGTTTGATGTTTTTCGGTGCCTTTGCTGTGTTTTGGCACTGATTCTCTGCCCTAAAGTCATTTTGCACAGTGTGGCTGCCTGGCTTAATGTGAAGGCGGTGCTTTTGCGTTCGGCAAGACAGGGCGAGCTGGCTTTCTGGCGTGGACGAGTTTGGAACTTTCCTTCTTCAGCTGGAGGACTTTGCTTTTTGAGGATTGCTTTGGACTGTGACTGTCCCTGGGAATTAATTTGCTGAGCTGCTGGAGTGCCAGGAGCTGGTTTGTGCCTCTGCCCGGATGGCGATGGCGGGGGCGCGGCCGAAGGCGAGGAGCTACGCTGCAGCGACATCAGCAGCGGAAGCGAGGCCATCTGAACATGAGCCTCATGTTGACTTGGACTGGGACAGTTTTGGTATCTCGGTTCAAACTGGGCCCCAGATGTCCAGGGGAGCAATTACGAAGGCTATGAATGCCCTTCTTGGTAGGGGGCCTATTGTCTCTTCCGAGCTCGAGAGGGGAAAGGTTGAGATGATATTGAAGAACCGGGAGGATGTGGCCACAGTGGTGGAGAGGGGGATTTCAGTGGGGGGGGGGTCCATATACAGGTGGACCCATGGGTGTCCAGGGTGAGACCGGTTCTCCTGCGGAGTTGCCCTACATGTGTTCCGAATGCGACACTCATTCCACACCTGTCTCACATTGGGGAGGTGCGGTCTAAGTGCTTTAGGCTCATGCACCCTGGGGGGGACCCGGAGGAAAAAGGGATTCTCAGTTTCAAAAGGAGGGTGTTCGTGAAGGTGGGGGAGGGGGAAGGCGATGAGGGGAATTTCGAGGTAGAGTGTAGGGGTCTCCCTAGAACCGTGCGTTGGAGTTGGGGAAAGGCACGGTGTCATGCGTGCGGTGGGTATGGACATCTCCGTAGAGAATGTCCTAATCACGGGGTCGCTGCCAGAACTTCTAGCGCAGCGGCCCAGGAATGCACTGCTGGCCCATCAGCGGTGGCTCGTCATGCCTAGGAGGGGCGGGTTGGAATTGCTGACCTGGCTGGGGCTGCTGGCTCTGCCTCGGTGATCCGGGGCAGCGGGGATAGCCCTTCTGGGTCTGCAGTTTCCGCCTTGGGGACCCGGGGCAGCGAGGGCCCCCGCCCCCTACATTCTGAACCTGTGGGGGTGGCTGAAGGTGAGGCACAGAGGGAGGGTGGAGAGAAATGGGAGCAGCAGAAGAAGAAGAGTAGTAAGCAGAAAAAGATTACCCAAGCGAGTCAAAAGCAGGTGGGTGTGCAACTGCCTAGTGCGGAGATCACCCAAGGGGTGCCTGTCAGCTCCAGGGAGGCCCAGAGTGAAATGCCGTGGCCCAGCAAGGAGCTGAGGTGGCTCTGACGGGAGTAGGGAAGGTAACACGTGCAGGTGGTAAAGTGGCTGGGGGTAGTGTGGATGCGGAAGACCCTTCCTTTATGGAGGTCACCACACCGCCGCATGCTAGTGGGACAAAAAGGAGGATTGGGCCTGGCGAGGAAGAGCAAGGACGTGAGTCCAAAGTAAGGGGGTGCAGTTTTCCAGTCCTTCCACCACCGATGTGGGTGGAGGTCAGGAAATGACGTCTTCTGGGTTGGAGGTTGAGCCTCCGCTTCAGGGATCTCTCGAGGGTACCATAGGGTCAGGTGACGGGGTAGACCCCTCTGGAGCTGTGTCCTCTGGGCGGGGGGAGGTTCTTTCGTCACAGGGGCCCTCCGAGGTAGGTATCTCATCGTGTGTTGATCTTGGCTCCCCTGGGGGTGCGTCCTCTGGGTCGGAGGAGGTCCCCTCCTGCCTACTAAGGGTGTTAGCACGCAGGAGGGTGGGACAAGCTCCCCTGGTAGTGTGGACCCTGAGACGGGGGGTGAGCAGAGTCAGCCCGAGGGAGGGGGGCCGGGGGGAATGGTGTACCAATCAGTGCTCAATATTGGAGCCAGTGGAGGTGCCGAGGTGTGTATTGTACTGCCGTCTGATTTGGCAGGGGAGAGAAAAAAGACTGGTGGAGAGCCTCTGGGTGTTGCCAGTGGAGGGGGTGCTTTCGGTGCTGTGGAGGTCGGAGTTGTTTCGGGCAGCGACCTTCTTTCGGATTCTGGGGGTGCCAGTTTACCACAGACCCTGGGGGTGCCTCTTGTTTTCTCTTCCCCAGGCCCAGATGTGGAGGGTGAGGACAGAGCGCAGGAGCCCAGCCAGTCAGTGGGCTGCGTGATGCGGATAGGGGCTTCGGGACCCTTCCCCGGCATTGATCTTGGGGGTGGTGACATGTCGGAGGAGGGGGAGAGGGATGGGGCCAGTTTGTGTGAAGGGGTTTGCGAAATTCCAGAGAGCTCTGGTCTTTCGACTTCTGAAAATGACCTTGGTGATGCTGAGCGTGTTGTGTCAGGTGCGAGTAACTTGGCCGATAGCCCAGGAACCAAGGACGAGTCTCATGCAATTGCTATCTGTGAGGTGCTGGAGTTTTTAAAAACAAGCCGTACCAGCAGGACAAAGATTGATGCTGCTAAGAGACGGTGGGCTGATCTGTCGGCCTTAGTTGAAACTCTCGAGGCTATCCTTGCCAGCGAGGATAGTGATCTTCCTGGCTCTGAGCAGTGCCAGCTTAGGGGCTTTTTGGAGTTCCTAAGAGAGAGGGCTACAGAGCCCAGGAGGAGAAGTGGGAGGATTTCAAACTAATGTACCAGTGCATTCACGTTAGTTACCCTTAATTTAAACGGGAGTAGAGCGAGTTTTCGCAGATTCCAGCTTTTATCGGTCCTTAGGGAGGGGAAATTTGCAGTGTGTTTTCTGCAGGAGACGCATACTGTTGTCAGTGATGAACTCACCTGGAGATTGGAGTGGGAAGGTGAGGTCTATATGAGTCATCTTAGCTCAAATTCGAGTGGGGTGGCCATTCTGTTGGCTCAGAATTCCTGCCCAATATTATAAAGTGCAAGAAGTTGTGCCAGGACGTTTGCTCCATCTGGCCGTGAGCCTGGATGGCATGCCGTTGCATTTCATTAACGTGTATGCCCCAAGCTCCGGCACGATGCAGGCCGGCCTACTTCAGGAGGTGAGTGCTCTGTTGAGCACTATTGATCGGGGAGAGTGTGTCTTCCTTGGGGGGGACTTTAACTGCACACTTGAGGTGCGAGATCGTTCTGGTACTCAGTGTGCCCCTGCTGTAGCGAAGAAGCTGAGAGGGTTGATTGATTCTTTTGAGTTGGTTGATGCGTGGCGGGACCTCAACTCAGACTCCACTGCTTTTTCGCGGAGGTCTGAGGGTGGTGGTTCCCGCATTGATCGAATATATATCTCCCGAGCGTTTGTTTCCCGTGTCTCAGCGGCCTCAATGCAGCTGGTGCCATGCTCGGACCATTGTCTGGTGCGTGCGGATTTTAATCCAGCGTGCGCTCGGGCCGGGTCTGCGCACTGGCACTTTAATAACTGGCTGCTGGAGGATCGTTGTTTCCGGGAGTCATCAAGTCGGTTTTGGGTGAGGTGGAGAGAGAGGCAGAGGTGCTTCTCTTCCCTTAGGCAGTGGTGGGATGTGGGGAAAGCTCACATCCGTATTTTTTGTAAGGAATACACGTGGGGGTCGACCGGGCGGCGGGACTCAGCGGTTGAGAAGCTTGAGAGGGAGCTGATGGACGCAGAGTCGCGCCTGGGTCAGGTTGGAGGTGAATCTTGCGAATGGGGTGTGTTTCATGAGAAGAAGGAAGCCTTGAGGAACCTGCAACTTGAGAGGTCCCGAGGCGCTTATGCGAGGGCGCGGGTCCAGATGCTGCACGATCTGGATCGAGCTTCGCCTTTCTTTTTCTCTCTGGAGAAAGGGCAGGGAGCCCGCAAACAGCTCGTGGAGCTGCTAGCAGATGATGGCTCCTCTGTCACGGATCCAGAGAGGATTAGTGCCTTGGTCAGGTCCTTTTATGGATCCCTGTTCTCCGCAGGTGGAGTCAGTGGGGAAGCTCAGCAGGACCTGTGGGAGAGTCTACCGATTATAGATAGGGAGGTGGCCGATCTTCTTGATGGCCCTTTATCTTTGGAGGAGTTGACTCGTGCATTGCATCAGCTCAGGAGGGGTAAGTCCCCCGGGCTGGATGGGCTGACGGTAGAGTTTGTAAGAGCTTTCTGGGGTATCCTGGGGGGTGATTACATGTTGGTTCTGGGGGAGAGCCTGGCGACTGGGGAGATGCCCCTCTCGTGGCGTAGAGCAGTTGTTGTCCTGCTGCCCAAGAAGGGGGAACTCCGCTTGTTGAAAAACTAGCGCCCGGTCTCTCTCCTATGCACAGAGTATAAAGTTTTTGCACGGGCGATGGCAAATCGCCTGGGCTCCATGCTGTCTCAGTTGATTCACTATGACCAGTCCTACACAGTCCCTGGTCGGTCCATTCAGGATAACATCCACCTGGTTAGGGACCTGATTCATCTAGCACAGGGTACTGGTCAGTCAGCTGTTTTTCTGTCTCTTGATCAGGAGAAGGCTTTTGATAGGGTAGAGCATGAATACCTTTTCGGGACTTTGCAAGCGTTTGGATTTGGACCGCATTTTGTGGCCCGGGTCCGCCTCTTGTATGCTGCAGTGGAGTGCCTTGTGAAGGTTAATGGTGCGTTGTTGGCTCCCTTTCATTTTGGGAGGGGGGTCCGTCAGGGGTGCCCCATGTCAGGTCAGTTGTACGCGGTCTGTGTGGAGCCGTTCCTGTGTCTTCTTCGGAGGAGGTTGACAGGCCTGGCCCTACCGGGCCCGGGGGTGGAGTTGATTCTTTCGGCATATGCCGATGATGTACTCCTCATGTTCACCGATCCTGGTGACCTGCGGAGGATGCGTGATTGCCAGAAGATATTCTCGGCTGCATCTTCTGCCAGGATTAATTGGAGCAAGTGCTCTGGACTTTTAGTGGGTCAGTGGCAGGTGGACTCCCTGCCAGAGGAGATGGTAATGTTTGCGTGGAGCACCACGCACCTCCTCTATCTGGGGGTGTACCTGAGTCCCACTGAGGATGCTTGGCCGGCAAACTGGCAGGAGTTGGAGACGAATGTGGTTGCCAGGCTGGGGCGCTGGTCAGGCCTGCTTGGAGTTCTTTCTTTTCAGGGGAGGGTGTTGGTCATAAACCAGCTGGTGGCCTCCATGTTATGGTACCGGCTGGCTACTCTTGTCCCGCCTTCCATTTTTGTAAATGCTTTACAGAAGAAGCTGGTGGACTTCTTTTGGGGAAATAGGAAGCACTGGGTTTCCGCAGCGGTCCTGAGTCTCCCGTTAGAGGAGGGTGGCCAGTCCTTGGTATGCGTGCGTACCCAGGTGGCGGCTCTCCGCCTCAGGACTCTGAGGAGGTATATGTATATAGAGAACCCCCCCAGATGGCACGTTTTGGCCACGTATTTATTCCGACGGGGTCGTTGTCTAAGGGGGGTCTCGCGGCTCCCGGAGGCGGGCATCAGTCGACCCGCCCTAAAGGGCTTTCCTGTTTTCTACCGGGATGTGTTAAGAGTGAGGAATCTGGTAGTTTTCAGCAAGCGTGTTGCTCCACGAGGGGAGGGGGATGTTGCGGCTGCGGGAGT
Source organism: Amblyraja radiata (assembly GCF_010909765.2). Taxonomy (NCBI): domain Eukaryota; kingdom Metazoa; phylum Chordata; class Chondrichthyes; order Rajiformes; family Rajidae; genus Amblyraja; species Amblyraja radiata. The sequence goes on along the minus strand of NC_045959.1, from coordinate 88,820,453 downwards.
GGCCGGTCCTCACCAAATCATGGCGGGTGTCGAGGAGAGGCGCGAGCCTAGAGTGGTTTTGAATGAGCTCTTACCCGCTCCGTCAGATTTGCTCATCGGGCCTCGGTTCCGGGACATATCTCGGGCACCGGCTCCACACAACCTGAGCCGCCTTTCGGAGATGATTATCGTGCCGTTTCGTGACGCGAAGAGACACTCACTGTATAGAATGTTCCTGCACATTCTGCACCTCCTTGCCTTCGTCTCCCGTCCCAACACTCCATGGTGGACGGTGTTACCACCTGAAGGCGGGGAAGGTCCCCATTGGGGGTCCCTCTACACGGGAGTTGTCCCCCTTTACATTGGGGACCTGGGGTGGAGAGTGCTGCACGGAGCGGTGGCATGTAACAAACATTTGAGTCGGTTCACAGACTCGTCCGCTGCCTGTATTTTCTGTGGCGAGGAAGAGACCGTGTTCCACATTTATATGGAGTGTGAAAGGCTACAATATCTGAAGGGGTTGTTCCTAAAGTTCTGGTTACGATTCTTGTGTTTGGACACAAGGCAGGTTGTTGGGAGAGCCAAGTGGGAGGGTGGGACCTACCTGTCGGTCTACTCCTGGGCCTGGCCAAGATGACCATACGCAGGTCCAGGCAGCAGGCGATGGATGGTCAGGCAAGGGTCGGCTGCTTGCCCCTCTTTCGGGCCTACGTCCGTGCACGTGTGTCCCTGGAGAGGGAACATGCGGTGTTCACGGGGACTTTGGAGGTATTCCGTGGGCGCTGGTCACCGCGTGGGGTTGAGAGTATTGTGAATAATGACACTTGGAATAATGTAATTTCGTTTTGTGTATGACGTGATCTGGTGTATTATTTGATGTGTTGAATAAAGTCTTGGAAATTAAAAAAAAATAAATAAATAAATAAATAAAAAAAGAGAGAGAGAGAGAGAGAGAGGGGATAGAGAGAGGAGAGAGAGGGGAGAGAGAGAGAGAGAGAGAGAGAGAGAGAGAGAGAGTGAGAGAGAGAGAGAGCGAGAGAGAGAGAGAGAGGGAGAGGGAGGGAGAGAGGGGGAGAGGGGGAGAGGGGAGGAGAGCAGGAGCAAATAATGTGGAACATACAAAGAGGAATTCCCATGGGAGCAGTAAAATGTGCAGGTGTGGCATGAGTGAGTTCATTTTGCAAGGTGTTAGGATGAGGCATTCTCCATGATATGGGGCCAGAACAGTTGAATGTCATTTGCTTGAACAAAATGCCTGTCTTGATCACGGATGTACAGAGTTTGGTTGCCAAGCTCCAACCTCGAACAGGGTGACAAATAACACATGCATCTTTTGTGAGTTACAGGAAATAGAAAAATAATTAGGTGCAAAAGTGAAATCATGCAATGTGAGACTCCCAGATGTAAAAAGAGGCACCATGCAGAGAGACTACAGAACATGACCAAGACAGAGAAGATCCAAGAATATAGACACAAAAAGCTGGAGTAACTCAGGCAGGCAGCATCTCTGGAGAGAAGGAATGGGTGACACTTCGGGTCGGGACACTCCTTCAGGCTCCAAGAATATCAGGTTCTGGAGGAGAGCACGTTCAAACAAAGAGAGTTGCTGCCTGACAGAATAGCAAGTGGAAGACAGTTAATGACAAACAAAACAACAACCATAAAAAGGATGCAAATTGCTGGAATAACCCGGTACCACTGGATAGGTGACGTTTCAGGTGAGGACCCTTCTTCAGACTGGTCTTGACCATATTGAGAGTCAAGTGTCTAAAGTGTTTAATTGTCATATGTCATAAAAACTTAAGCTCCTGTTAGGAAATAGGCTGCATGGCAGAATTTAAAACATTAATTGTGTTCAATGAAACTTGATTTTCTGCATTTTTTACCCCAGTTTAAAAACATCACACCAGAGTTTGGCTTCATTCATACCACTTTGTTCCTGTCACCTTGTTGCACTGACATAATTCTTGATAGGAATTAAGGATGCGTTGACGTAAAATGCTACTGTCTCACTCGCCTCTAACATGAGAACCAGAAGGATGAGGTTTAAGGGAAGTGCTCTTGGGTTTCCTTGTTGATGTTGTTTACTTCCTATGGACTGATGAGATAAAAATGATTATTGGCTGCCAAACATCTCCTACTTTTAATGACAAATAGGGGTGGGAAAATGCAACCTTCACGTGGTCCACCCTGTTTCGACTAATGCAATCAACCCGACATGCACAATCAAATAGATGCAGTGTTTTGGTGTCTACAACTTTAGGCTGTGCAACCCATACGCAAGAAGAAGAATGACAAATACATGTCTGATGAACTCGCTCATGTGCAACTGCGGTGTTGTCCAAAATTCAGTCTTGACCCGACCATGACGGAAAAGTTCCAAGATGTGAGAAACTGAAGGAAAACATGCCTAAACTAAAAGTGAGTGAAACCTATTGAGTTTCCACCTGACAGGATATATTTGTTTAGTTTAGTTTAGAGATACAGCATGGAAACAGGCCTTTGGCCCACTGAGTCCACACCGACCAGCGATCTCCGCACATTAACAATATCCTACACACACTAGAGACAATTTTTACATTTACCAAACCAATTAACCTATAAACCTTTACGTCTTTGGAGTGTGAGAGGAAACCGGAGCAGCACTCGTAATTTGGATCGAAACCCGGGTCTCTTGCGCTGTAAGGTAGCAACTCTACAGCTACGCTACGATACCACAGTAACTAACAGTGGTCCTTCAGACTCTGACATTTCCACCCTGTGAAAAAGATTCTGACTGTCTACCCTATCCATGCCTCTCATCATCTATATAATTAAAAGTCTCATCTTGACTACTTCCTGTTTGCTCTGTATATTGATTTTAGAAAAAAACGCTACCCTGTATCGCTGTGATTTTTTGGCCATCTTACTCACAGTCTTCCTCCGCTGAGCCAGCCCTGAGGATTTTTCCCATCGATGAAAAATAAAAAAAGTTATGAGAGTTTAAAAAAACGAGATCAGCTGTTGGTCCTTTCGCCTATCAATCACCGCAATGAAGGTAATGCCCTTTCTGGGGGGGAGCAGGACTATAAAACCCTGGATGCCTGGATGTGGGTCAGTCATTCTGCAAGATCGCAAGGGAGACGCCATGACTGTCATTCTAAGATGTGAATCAACTGAACCGTGAGTCTGCAATGTACTTGTAATAAATGATTTGTTAGCCCTTAATGACAATGCCATGAGTTGTTTGGCCTGCTGCCCTGCCTGTGCTTGAAAGTGCAATGCTTAATTGGAAATGAAATGAAATGAAATGATAATGCCATGAGTTGTTTGGCCTGCTGCCCTGCCTGTGCTTGAAACTGCAATGCTTTATTAGGTCCGAGTGTGTTTGGAAGGAATAAATGCTTTATTAGGTCCGAGTGTGTTTAGAAGGAATAAATGCTTTATTAAGTCCGAGTGTGTTTGGAAGGAATAAATGCCTTATTAGGTCCGACTGTGTTTGGAAGGAATAAATGCCTTATTAGGTCCGACTGTGTTTGGAAGGAATAAATGCTTTATTAGGTCCAACAGTGTTTAGTCCAAAATTCCCGCTCATTTCGTGACTTCCGCTTAGTGGACAGGTCGTGCTGATTGCGTAATTTCCGTTGAGTTCAGAGGTCGCACTGATTGCGTAATTTCCAGTAAGTGCAGAGGTCACGCTGATTTCGGAAGTGCCGCTAACTGCGGAAGCCCCACAGTGGAGGGGCCGCGCTCAGCCGTGTGAGTAGATTCAAGAAAGTTTACTGTTATATATATGGTGTGTGTGAGTGTGTATGTGAGTGTGTATGTGTGTGTGAGTGTGTATGTGTGTGTGTGTATGTGTGTGAGTGTATGTGTGCTTGAGAGTGTATGTGTGTGTGTATGTGTGTGAGTGTATGTGTGTGTGAGTGAGTGTGTGTGTGAGAGTGTGTTAGTGTGTGTGTGAGAGTGTGTTAGTGTGTGTGTGTGTGTGTGTGTGTGTGTGTGTGTGTGTGTGTGTGTGTGTGTGTGTGTGTGTGTGTGTGTGTGTGTGTGTGTGTGTGTGTATGTGTATTGGAATTGGTGGAGAGGTGAAATATTGCATTGGGGGACCAGCCCTCTCGTGTCCCACTTAGTCTAGTTTTATATATTTCTATCAGTTCTCCTTCAACCTCTGGAAACAATTCAAGTTTGTCCAAATTCTGCTCATAGCTAATACAGATCCATGTGGCATCCTGATAAACCTCTTCGGCACCCTCTTCAAAGCATCCACACCCTTCCTGTAATGGAGTGAACAGCACTGCGTGTAATGCTCCAAATGCGGTCTAACCAAAGCTTTATAAAGCTGCAACATGGACTCCTGACCTTTATACTCAATGCCCCTACCTATGAAGTCAAGCATACCATTTGTCTTCTTATATAATTTTTTTATTCTATATTTTAATAGTCAGGTTATGAGAAGCAAAACAACAATAAAAGTGATTAAGGTCTCGACCGAAACATCACCTATTCCTTCTCTCCATAGATGCTGCCTCACCCGCTGAGTTTCTCTAGTATTTTTGTCTACCGTTGTATTTACCACATACTTTTCACATTTTCAGAGAAGTATGTCACCATTTGAGCCATCTTACTTTGAGGACGTTGGAATTCCGTAAGACAATTAATATTGGATAAGAATGCTTTAAATGTAATTTATTTTAGATCTAAAATCCAGAACTTAAAGTTTGATCAAATTTTTTGGAAGTTTGATCCATATCTGAGGAAGTATGTGCTGGCATTGAAGAAGGTCCAGAGGAGATGTGAAAGAATGATCCCGGGGATGATCTGGTTAATGTATGAGTGTTTGATCTCTCTGAGTTTAGAGGAATGAGGGGAGATCTCACTGAAACCTACCGAATAACAGAAGGTCTAGATAGAATGCATGTAGAGAGGATGGTTCCAGTCATACGTGAGTCTAGGACGAGAGGACAGAGCCTCAGATTAAAAGGATGTGTCTTTAGAATGGAGATGGGGAGGAATTTCTTTCGACAGAGGGTTCAGTTCAGTTTAGTTTATTGTTACATATACCGAGGTGCAGTGAAAAGATTTTGTTGTGTGCTAACCAGTCAGTAGAAAGACAATACATGATTACGATCGATCCATTTACAGTGTTTGGCGGTCTCACGAACGACAACTGAAGTTTCAAACGGTTCTTTAATCGAAAGTTCGGGTTTTCAATATACAGGTTCTCTAGACACGTCTGGCCACATCTGTGGTCAGTGCTGAACAAATGCGCGAAAGCAAAACAGCGCAAAAAAAAGCAGCCTCTCCCGAGTCACGTGACCGCGGCTTCCGAACGCCGGGTTCAATACCTGCGTGCGCCAGCAAGCGCCACTACAAGTGTACAGATACATGATAAAGGAATAAGGTTTAGTGCAAGGAAAAGCTGGCAAAGTCTGATCAAGTATAGCCCGAGGGTCATCAAAGAGGTAGATAGTAGTTCAGCACTGCTCTCTGGTTGTGGTAGGATGATTCAGTTTCCTGATAACAGCTGGGATGAAAATGTCCCTGAATCTGGTGATGTGCATTTTCACACTTTCATATCTTTTGCCTCTTCTTCTTCTTCTTCTTCTTCTTCTTCTTCTTCTTCTTCTTCTTCTACTTCTTCTTCTTCTTCCTCTTCTTCTTCTTTTTCTTGCGAATGAAACATAAACCAAAGGAATTTTGCCTGATGGGAGAGGGGAGAATAGAGAGTGGCCAGGGTGCGACTTGTCTTTGATTATGCTGAGGCAGCATGAGATATGGAGTCAATAGAAGGGAGGTTGGTTTGCCTGATGGACTGGGCTGCATCCACAATTCGCTGCAATGTTTTGCGGTCTTGGGTGGAGCTGTTTCCAAACCAAGCTGTGATGCATCCTTTTGCATCCGGGCAGTGAATCTATGGAATTCACAGGAGGCTGTGCAGGCCAATTGATTGGGTATTTTTAAAGCAGAGTTTGAAAGATTCTTGATCAGTAAGGGCACCAAAGGTTATGGGGAAAAACCACGATAATTGGTATGATAGGGAAAAGTGGATCTGCTATGATCAAATGGCGGAGCAGACTCGATGGGCGAAGTAGCCTAATTCTACTATTAAATTTTATGGTCTAAAAAGAATTCACAGAAATAGACGAATGCCTTTAGAATGCCTTTTAATGTCATTCAAACAGACAAGGTTTGAACGAAATTTCATTCCTGCAGTCATGACATTACAAAAAAAACCCAAGCCATACTTAACACAAACTTCCAGAACCAGGGGCCACAGTTTAAGAATAAGGAGTAAGCCATTTAGAACGGAGGCGAGTAAACACTTTTTCTCACAGAGAGTGGTGAGTCTGTGGAATTCTCTGCCTCAGAGAAGGTTTGCTTCTACAGAGGCCCGGGGAGCCGTTGGTGAGAGGAGGACTTACCTGGAGCTGTGAGTATAAATACAGCGCGGGGTTTGCTTCTACAGAGGCCCGGGGAGCCGTTGGTGAGAGGAGGACTTACCTGGAGCTGTGAGTATAAATACAGCGCGGGGTTTGCTTCTACAGAGGCCCGGGGAGCCGTTGGTGAGAGGAGGACTTACCTGGAGCTGTGAGTATAAATACAGCGCGGGGTTTGCTTCTACAGAGGCCCGGGGAGCCGTTGGTGAGAGGAGGACTTACCTGGAGCTGTGAATATAAATACAGCGCGGGGTTTGCTTCTACAGAGGCCCGGGGAGCCGGTGGTGAGAGGAGGACTTACCTGGAGCTGTGAGTATAAATACAGCGCGGGGTTTGCTTCTACAGAGGCCCGGGGAGCCGTTGGTGAGAGGAGGACTTACCTGGAGCTGTGAGTTACCCAAATATGCAACGTTCCATCTCACTTCCAGAGAAGGATTCTGATTCTGGTGGAAGCCTCTGATTGGTGGAAGAGGACCAGCGGAAGCAGCTGATTGGCTTGTATTGTATTTGTATTGTAATTGTAAGGCTTTATTGTATTTGGATAAGGGGGAGAATGAAGGCCAGGGCAGTTTACTGTTCTGGATGTCAGATGTGGGAGGTCATGGAGTCGGAGTGCCCTCCAGACGTCCACATCTGCGCAAGGTGCGTCGAGATGGGGCTCCTAGGGGACCGTGTCAGGAACCTGGAACAGCAACTCGATGACCTCTGTCTGCTCAGGGAGATCGAGGAGGTCATAGAAAGGAGTTACAGGGAGGTGGTCACTCCAAGACCACGGAGACAGAAAACTGGGTCACAGTTAGGAAGGGCAACGGGCAGAGGCAGGGACTGGTGAGTACCCCGGTGGCTGTGCACCTTGAAAATAAGTACTCATGCTTGAGTAAGGGTGGGGGAGACAGCCTACCTGGGGGCAGCGACAGCGGCCGGGCCTCTGGCACAAAGACCAGTCCGGTTGCTCAGAAGGGTAAGGAAAAGAAGGGGAGGGCAATTGTAATAGGGGACTCTATAGTCAGGGGGTCGGATAGACGATTCTGTGGATGCAGACAGGAGTCCCGGATGGTAGTTTGCCTCCCTGGTGCCAGGGTCAGTGATGTGTCTGAACGTGTCCAAGAAATCCTGAAATGGGAGGGAGAGGAGCCTGAGGTTGTGGTGCATATAGGTACCAACGACATAGGTAAAAAAAGAGAAGAGGTCCTGAAAGAAGAATTTAGGGAGTTAGGTAGAGAGTTAAGGAGAAGGACTGGAAAGGTAACAATCTCAGGATTACTGCCTGTGCCACGCGACAGTGAGAGTAGGAATGGAGCGAGGTGGAGGATAAATGCGTGGATGAGGGACTGGTGCAGTGGGTATGGATTCAAGTTTCTGGATCATTGGGACCTCTTTTGGGGAAGGTGTGACCTGTACAGAAAGGACGGGTTGCACTTGAACTCAAGGGGGACCAATATCCTGGCAGGGAGATTTGCAAAGGCTACTGGGGAGACTTTAAACTAGTATGGTTGGGGAGAGGGACTCAAATTGGGAAAGCTAGCAGTCAGTGTGTGATGCAGGGGGCAGAGAATGGTAGCACTCTGACCCAAAATGTAGGGGAGAGAGAAGAAAAAGAAAATAATCAGAGAATAAGAGAGGGTGGGTTTCTTAAATTTGTATATTTTAATGCTAGGAGCATTGTAAGAAAAGTGGATGAACTTAGAGCCTGGATTAACACCTGGAAGTATGATGTTGTGGCGATCAGTGAAACATGGTTGCAGGAGGGCTGTGATTGGAAACTAAATATTCCAGGATTTCGTTGCTTCAGGTGTGATAGAATTGGAGGGGCAAGGGGTGGAGGTGTTGCATTGCTTATCAGGGAAGATATTACAGCAGTGCTTTGGCAGGATAGATTAGAGGGCTCGTCTAGGGAGGCTATTTGGGTGGAACTGAGAAATGGGAAAGGGGTAGCAACACTTATAGGGGTGTATTATAGACCGCCAAATGGGGAGCGAGAATTGGAAGAGCAAATATGTAAGGAGATTGCAGATATTAGTAGTAAGCACAAGGTAGTGATTGTGGGAGATTTCAATTTTCCACACATAGACTGGGAAACACATTCTGTAAATGGGCTGGATGGGTTGGAGTTTGTAAAATGTGTGCAGGATAGTTTTTTGCAACAATACATAGAAGTACCTACTAGAGAAGGGGCGGTACTGGACCTCCTGTTAGGAAATGAGATGGGTCAGGTGGCAGAGGTATGCGTTGGGGAACAGTTCGGGTCCAGTGATCACAATACCATTAGTTTCAATATAATTATGGAGAGGGACAAAACTGGACCTAGGGTTGAGATTTTTGATTGGAGAAAGGCTAACTTTGAGGAGATGCGAAAGGATTTAAAAGGAGTAAATTGGGACAGTTTGTTTTATGGGAAAGATGTGGAAGAGAAATGGAGTACATTTAAAGGTGAAATTTTAAGAGTACAGAATCTTTATGTCCCTGTTCGGTTGAAAGGAAATCGTAAAAATTGTAAAGAGCCATGGTTTTCAAGGGAAATTGGACACTTGGTTCGGAAAAAGAGGGAGATCTACAATAGTTATAGGCAGCATGGAGTAAATGAGGTGCTTGAGGAGTATAAAGAATGTAAAAAGAATCTTAAGAAAGAAATTAGAAAAGCTAAAAGAAGATATGAGGTTGCTTTGGCAAGTAAGGTAAAAGTAAATCCGAAGGGTTTCTACCGCTATATTAATAGCAAAAGGATAACGAGGGATAAAATTGGTCCATTAGAGAGTCAGAGTGGCCAACTATCTGCAGAGCCAAAAGAGATGGGGGAGATATTGAACAGTTTCTTTTCTTCGGTATTCACCAAGGAGAAGGATATTGAATTATGTGAGGTAAGGGAAACAAGTAGAGTAGCTATGGAAACTATGAGGATCAAAGAAGAGGAAGTACTGACACTTTTGAGAAATATAAAAGTGGATAAGTCTCCAGGTCCGGACAGGATATTCCCTAGGACATTGAGGGAAGTTAGTGTAGAAATAGCAGGGGCTATGGCAGAAATATTTCAAATGTCATTAGAAACGGGAATAGTGCCGGAGGATTGGCGTACTGCGCATGTTGTTCCATTGTTTAAAAAGGGGTCTAAGAGTAAACCTAGCAATTATAGACCTGTTAGTTTGACGTCAGTGGTGGGCAAATTAATGGAAAGAATACTTAGAGATAATATATATAAGCATCTGGATAAACAGGGTCTGATTAGGAACAGTCAACATGGATTTGTGCCTGGAAGGTCATGTTTAACTAATCTTCTTGAATTTTTTGAAGATGTTACTCGGGAAATTGATGAGGGTAAAGCAGTGGATGTTGTGTATATGGACTTCAGTAAGGCCTTTGACAAGGTTCCTCATGGAAGGTTGGTTAAGAAGGTTCAATGGTTGGGTATTAATGGTGGAGTAGCAAGATGGATTCAACAGTGGCTGAATGGGAGATGCCAGAGAGTAATGGTGGATGGTTGTTTGTCAGGTTGGAGGCCAGTGACGAGTGGGGTGCCACAGGGATCTGTGTTGGGTCCACTGTTGTTTGTCATGTACATCAATGATCTGGACGATGGTGTGGTAAATTGGATTAGTAAGTATGCAGATGATACTAAGATAGGTGGGGTTGCGGGTAATGAAGTAGAGTTTCAAAGTCTACAGAGAGATTTATGCCAGTTGGAAGAGTGGGCTGAAAGATGGCAGATGGAGTTTAATGCTGATAAGTGTGAGGTGCTACATCTTGGCAGGACAAATCAAAATAGGACGTACATGGTAAATGGTAGGGAATTGAAGAATGTAGGTGAACAGAGGGATCTGGGAATAACTGTGCACAGTTCCCTGAAAGTGGAATCTCATGTAGATAGGGTGGTAAAGAAAGCTTTTGGTGTGCTGGCCTTTATAAATCAGAACATTGAGTATAGAAGTTGGGATGTAATGTTAAAATTGTACAAGGCATTGGTGAGGCCAATTCTGGAGTATGGTGTACAATTTTGGTCGCCTAATTATAGGAAGGATGTCAACAAAATAGAGAGAGTACAGAGGAGATTTACTAGAATGTTGCCTGGGTTTCAGGAACTAAGTTACAGAGAAAGGTTGAACAAGTTAGGGCTTTATTCTTTGGAGCGCAGAAGGTTAAGGGGGGACTTGATAGAGGTTTTTAAAATGATGAGAGGGATAGACAGAGTTGACGTGGAAAAGCTTTTCCCACTGAGAGTAGGGAAGATTCAAACAAGGGGACATGACTTGAGAATTAAGGGACTGAAGTTTAGGGGTAACATGAGGGGGAACTTCTTTACATAGAAACAGAGAAATTAGGTGCAGGAATAGGCCATTCGGCCCTTCGAGCCTGCACCGCCATTCAATATGATCATGGCTGATCATCCAACTCAGTATCCCGTACCTGCCTTCTCTCCATACCCTCTGATCCCCTTAGCCACAAGGGCCACATCTAACTCCCTCTTAAATATAGCCAATGAACTGGCCTCGACTACCCTCTGTGGCAGGGAGTTCCAGAGATTCACCACTCTCTGTGTGAAAAAAGTTCTTCTCATCTCGGTTTTAAAGGATTTCCCCCTTATTCTTAAGCTGTGACCCCTTGTCCTGGACTTCCCCAACATCGGGAGCAATCTTCCTGCATCTAGCCTGTCCAACCCCTTAAGAATTTTGTAAGTTTCTATAAGATCCCCTCTCAATCTCCTAAATTCTAGAGATTATAAACCAAGTCTATCCAGTCTTTCTTCATAAGACAGTCCTGACATCCCAGGAATCAGTCTGGTGAACCTTCTCTGCACTCCCTCTATGGCAACAATGTCCTTCCTCAGATTTGGAGACCAAAACTGTACGCAATACTCCAGGTGTGGTCTCACCAAGACCCTGTACAACTGCAGTAGAACCTCCCTGCTCCTATACTCAAATCCTTTTGCTATGAAAGCTAACATACCATTCGCTTTCTTCACTGCCTGCTGCACCTGCATGCCCACTTTCAATGACTTGTGTACCATGACACCCAGGTCTCGCTGCATCTCCCCTTTTCCTAGTCGGCCACCATTTAGATAATAGTCTGCTTTCCTGTTTTTGCCACCAAAATGGAGAACCTCACATTTATCCACATTATACTGCATCTGCCAAACATTTGCCCACTCACCCAGCCTATCCAAGCCTTTACTCAGAGAGTGGTAGCTGTGTGGAATGAGCTTCCAGTGAAGGTGGTGGAGGCAGGTTCATTTTTATCATTTAAAAATAAATTGGATAGTTATATGGATGGGAAAAGAATGGAGGGTTATGGTCTGAGCGCAGGTATATGGGACTAGGGGAGATTATGTGTTCGGCACGGACTAGAAGGGTCGAGATGGCCTGTTTCTGTACTGTAATTGTTATATGGTTATATGGTTATATGGCAGTGGAGGCAGGTTCTCTGGATGCTTTCAAGAGAGAGCTAGACAGGGCTCTTAAAAATAGCGGAGTCAGGGGATATGGGGAGAAGGCAGGAACGGGTTACTGATTGGGGATGATCAGCCATGATCACATTGAATGGCGGTGCTGGCTCAAAGGGCTGAATGGCCTACTCCTGCACCTATTGTCTATTGTCTATCCATCACAGTGAATCTCCAACACTGTGATGGAAGGCAAAAGTCTTATCTCATTCCTTTGTTCCTCTCCTGCGGTCCAGCAGTTCAACTGCAGCATCGAGGCGACTGGGGCTCACGATGTTAAAGCCCCCGGTGGGCGATAGTAAGTCCCATGGCCGTTTAAGCTGCGCAGGGCGATGTTAGGCCCCGCTTCAAGTCATTTAAACCCTGCGATTCCAGCGGGAGAAGGTGCCGTTGCGGGAGCTCCGAAAAGCGGTCTGCCACCAGGTCCTGCGAGCTCCCGATGTTCCTGTCCACCGGGCCTGCGGCCAGAGCCTCCAAAGCTCCGAAGTCGGGTTGCAGCCGCGCGCCACCACAGCTCTCCCCGCTCCGAAGTCGACCAGCTCCGCGATGGCAAGTCCGCAAGCTCCGCGACTAGAGCCCTCAGGTTGGTTCCGGTTGGAGGCCGCCGCCGGCTCCACGATGTTAGGCCCAATGACACCGGAGGCCCGACTGGGAAAAAGTCGGGTCCCTGTACGGGTAGGAGATTAAACGGTTCCCCACCCCCCACATACACACAGCTAAAAAATAATAACAATTAGAACCAAAAACATACATCTAACGGGACAACATTTTTTAAAAAGACAGACGGACTGCAGTCGAGCCGCTGCCGTTAGGCGCCGCCACTTCGCCACCACTTGACAGAATTGAAGCCTCTAAATTCCGTCTTTGAAGAGAAGAGTACATTGTCCAAAAAACAAGGAGCACATACAGGGAGCAGCGCTATTACTTCTGAATTGCTCAAACAAAAAGCTGGTACAATCAACATTACATTTACACTGGTCTTCTCTATCAATACACAGTGTTACATCTTGACATGTTATACAATCCAAGCAGACTTTGGTACATAATTAGCCACCCATAGATGTCAACATGGATGGGTTTCTGGATTATAGGCACTATTTATGAGCAGTCTGTTCAAGTTAGCTCCTCTGTTTCTTAAGGTAATAGATTTGCTGTACCATCTGCTGTAAACATTGACATAAGTCTTGCCCTCTAACGTTGATTATCACTGCACAAAATGCTGGCTGGAATCAATCTGTTAAACTTTGTTGCACTTCCTTAATCACAAGTATCTACAGCTGAGGGAGGGAGGGAGACTAGACTTCTACACAGTAATACAGGTGCAATCTCAACAGACCCCTGTTATGGATTGTTAAGGATAAAGCAGTTATAATCAGGAGTTATGGGGTGGCAGTTGTTAATACAAATGAGAACTCAAATTAGAATTGTAGAGTCATGGAGTCATAGAATGATACAGTGTGGAAACAGGCCCTTTGGCACAACTCACCCATACCGGCCAACAATGTCCCATCTACCCTAGGCCTCCTTGCCTATGCTTGGTCCATATCCCTCCAAACCTGTCCTACTGTTTCTTAAATGATGGGATAGTCCCAGCCTCAACTACCTCCCCTGGCAGCTTGTTCCATACTCCCTGTGTGAAAAAGTTACCCCTCGGATTCTTATGAAATCTTTTCCCCTTCACCTTGAACCTATGTCCTCTGGCCCTTGATTTCTCTACTCTGGGTAAAAGACTGTGCATCTACCCGATCTATTCCTTTCATGATTTTGTATACCACTATCAGATCGCCCCACAATCTCTCCTGTGCTCCATGGAATAGAGACCCAGCCTACTCAACCTCTCCCTATAGCTCACACTCTCTAGTCCTGGCAACATCCTTGTAAATATTTTCTGAACCCTCTCAAGCTTGACAATATCTTTCCTATAACATGGTGCCCAGAACTGAACACAATATTCTAAATGTGGTCACATACAACGTCTTATACATGTACAACATGACCACCCAACTTCTGTTCTGAATACTCTGTCTGATGAAGGCCAAAGTGCCAAAAGCCTTTTTGTCCACCTTATCTACCTGCGACTCGACCTTCATGGAACCTTGCACTTGTACTCCTAGATCCCTCTGCTATACAACAACACTACCCATAGGCCTACCATTTATTGTGTAGGTTCTGCCCTTGTTCGACATCCCAAAAAGCAACACCTCACACTTCTCTCTATTAAATTCCATCAACCATTCCTCCGCCCACCTGGCCAATCGATTCAGATCCTGCTGCAATCGTTCACATCCATCTTCACTATCTGCAAAATCACTCACTTTTATATCATCAGCAAATTTGCTAATCGTGAACTGTGTGTTCTCATCCAAATCATTGATGTAGATGACTAACAGTAACGGGCCCAGCACCGAACCCTGTGGCACACCACTCGTCACAGGCCTCCATTCTGAGAAGCAACCTTCCACTATCACCCTCTGCTTCCTTCTATGGAGGAATTCAAACAATATCAACTGTAACCCATACAAGTAATAATCAGTTTTGAAATTATACGGAGAGCCCAATAACTACAATTGGCTAGGTAGAGAGTGTGATACCAGTTAACAGTAGGAAGCCATTCAATAGTTTGGAAACTGATCTGTCTTTGAGATATTTTCCTATATCTTGGCCAAATGCAAAAGGAAATGTGCTACGTGAATTGGCCCACATCACATTAGGGCAGCACAGCAGTGCAACTGGAAGAGCCGCTGCCTCACAACACTAGAGATCTGGGTTCAATCCTGACCTCGGGTGCTGTCTGTGTGGAGTCTGCACCTTCCACCTTCAAAATAATCCAAATTCTGTGATGGCATGCATTTCCTCTGGATGCTCTGGTTTCCTCCTACATCCCAAATACCGTGTGCAGATGTGGCGTTGAAGGACGAGATGCCGAAGCAAAAAAATGGAAAGCAAATATCCAAACGGAAACATTGCCGAAAAGCCAAATAACCGAAAGGGCGGATTGCCAAAAAGCCAACTAACCGAACGGAAACGATGACGAAAAGCCAAATCACCGAAAGGACGGATCGCAGAAAAGCCAACTAACTGAAATGGCGGATCGCGGAAAAGCCAACTAACCGAACGACGTATAGCTAAAAACCCAAATAACAGACATGATGTCGCCGGGGGGGCAGGACTTGTCAACGATTGGTCCAGGCCCCCACGTCCATCACATCACTGGCCGGGGGTGACGGGAGGGTGGGGGTCATTTTTAACTTTCCTTCGCCGCTTTTGGACTTTCCTGAATATAAAATAAAACCCCGTGTGTTTGGAACTTTGAGTTAATTTAACAAAATAATAATCCAAATTGGTTCCATAGATATTTACTCCAACTGTAACAATTATATTTTGACTACCACAATACAATTACATACACTACCGTGCATCTTGAGGGCCAGTGGTCCTTTTGGGTGTGAATCGAGAAATCAGTCGGGAAAAAAAAAGACTTTTTTTAAAGAATATCTTAGCTCCATGAGTCGGTTCAGTGATATGTGTCAGGGGCCGCGGAACGTTTTTGAAAGTAGGGGGGTGAGCGATCACTGATCACCGGCCTCGGGGGTACTTGGTGAGGGAGCGGAGCGACCGAACGGGGTGTGGCAGGGTGGTACAATTAGTATTTGTTGTTGTTGCTCGACCTCCAAAAACTGGGGGATAATACAGGCCATCCCCAACTCAAAAAGCGAGGGGATATATCCCCCATCCCCCCTCCCCTCCCCTCCCACGACTATGTCAACGACCTCCTACGACCCCCCTCGACCTCAGTCTTCCACACCTAAGACCAATTACAACTAGCTATGAGTGAAAAATGATCACATGATAAAATTATGTCATGTTTACATGGTTTTTCTCAGTCCAGTTACTGACCTACGACCTACTACGACCTACCTACGACCTACCTACGAGTAAAAAGTATCAATTTTTTCCATGCCAACCTTTTTTTCACTCATGCCGCAATCTACTTGAGGCCACGAGTACGCGGAGACTACTCACGAGCATGAGGAAAAGTTACAAAGACCTCCTATGACCTCCTACGACCTTGTGGCGACCATGCTGCATGTATGAGTCAAGGGCAAACTCGGCAGAGGTCGCCAATTAGGTCGTGAAAGTGGGACAGGGGCTTATGTTCAGCGATGCGCCCTTTCGGTTAGTTGTCTTTTCGACGATCCACCCTTTCAGTTACTTGGCTTTTCGCCTTCGTTTCCGTTCGGTTATTTGGCTTCCACTTCTTCACTTCGACATTTCGTCCTTCGATGCCACGTCTGGGTTCAACCAAATAAAGTGGGGTTTGTAGGTTAATTGCACGTAAATTGCCCCTAGTGTATAGGGAATGGACGTAATGGATATAAAACGCTCCTTTCTATCATCATATGACAGTCCAGCCATCCCAGTAATAAACAGCTCCCTGTTTGTACATCCAGCAAATCATCCCTTATACAACAAAGGGAGAGTGCTTTGGATGTCCTGATTCACAACAAAGACTTTGGAATATTCAGAGCCAGAATTATCAGTTAAAATGTGCTTTCATTATAAATATATAATTCTCTGGAACCATTAGACTGTTTTCAAAACTATTGATGTAAACTGCAATTATAACTTTGAAACTGTATTCAATCACTGGTTGTTATCTTTATGCTAAGGAGTAAAAAACTCCATAAACTTTGAGTTCGAAAAGGATCACCCAGGAGATTCTATCCAGATATTCTCGCAGGAGGTCTGCCAGCTTGCGTCTGTTTGTGCTGAATAAAGGCCTGTTACATTGAATGCTTTCATCCTCATATAGCTCATTCAAAGCCACAGTTATTTGCAATAAGTTATCTTTAATATTTGTACTTCAATCTTCTTGCAATACACACCAACATATTAGTTGCCTCCCTGACTGCTTGATATACTTTATCTTAACTGACAGTGAAACAAGAATACCCAGGTCATGGTAAACACCAATACCTTTCAATCTCTTAGCACTTTACAAAACATCCCCTGCACTTTTACTTAGAGTCATAGAATCATAGAGTAATACAGTGTGGAAACAGGCCCTTCAGCCGAACTTGCCCACACCACCCAGCATCCCCAGCTACACTAGTCCCACCTGCCGTGTTTGGTCCACATCCCTCCAAACCTGTCCTACCAATGTACCTGTCTAAATGCTTCTTAAATATTGGGATAGTCCCTGCCTCAACTAACTCCTCTTGTAGCTTGTTCCATACACCCACCACCCTTGTGTGAAAAGGTTACCCCTCAGATTCCTATTAAATCTTTTTCCCATCACCTTAAACCTACGTCCTCTAGTCCTCGATTCGCCTACTCTGGGCAAGAGACGCTGTGCATCTACCCAATCTATTTCGCTCATGATTCTACCGAAGTGTGGATGGCTGTTGGCTCACTAGGAGCTCATCTGCCCTTTGACAGGTCTTGTTTTTGGTCCTGATGGGGGTCGACAGCCCCCTCCTCATCTGGTAAGCCAGGTGGGGGAGACAGTTTAGTCGCCGATTATCCGACCATGGAGCAGGTAGTACGGGGTTACATGGTACCCGTGGCGGAGGGAACTCTCCCCGATCTGACTTTATGACCTTGCCCTTGTTATTGAAAAAGGTTGTGACTAAAGGGCCTGTCCCACTTGGGTGTCATTTGCATGTCACGCAGATGGCGCGCAAAGATTTTGTACACCCCAAAATCCTGGGGCGCCGCGCGACCGCGCACCACTGCCTGCGTCACCACGCACCATGCACGTGTAATGCGCACCATGCGTGTGCGTAATGCACATCATGCGCGCGTAATGCGCACTATGCGCGCATCACGTGCACCTCACGACGCGCGCGTCGTTTGTCGTGATGCGTGAATGATGTAGAATAGATTACGCGCAAATGACGCCCAAGTGGGACAGGCCCTTAACAGTAATCCCTGCACCATACTCTAGTTCCAACTTCCCAACATGCAGATTAGTTGCTTAACCATATTCTCTCTTTTCTAACAAATAATCAAGTTCAAGTTCAAGTGAGTTTATTGTCATGTGTCCCTGTATAGGACAATGAAATTCTTGCTTTGCTTAAGCACACAGAAAATAGTAGGCATTTACTACAAAACAGATAAATGTGTCCATATACCATGATATAAATATATACACACATGAATAAATAAACTGGTAAAGTGCAAATAACAGAAAGTGGTTATTAATAATCAGAGTTTTGTCCGAGCCAGGTTTAATAGCCTGATGGCTGTGGGGAAGTAGCTATTCCTGAACCTGGTTGTTGCAGTCTTCAGGCTCCTGTACCTTCTACCTGAAGGTAGCAGGGAGATGAGTGTGTGGCCAGGATGGTGTGGGTCTTTGATGATACTGCCAGCCTTTTTGAGGCAGCGACTGCGATAAATCCCCTCGATGGAAGGAAGGATGATGGACTGGGCAGTGTTTACTACTTTTTGTAGTCTTTTCCTCTCCAGGGCGCTCAAATTGCCGAACCAAGCCACGATGCAACCGGTCAGTATGCTCTCGACTGTGCACCTGTAGAAGTTAGAGAGAGTCTTCCTTGACAATCTGACTCTCCGTAATCTTCTCAGGAAGTAGAGGCGCTGATGAGCTTTTTTGATAATTGCGTTAGTGTTCTCGGACCAGGAAAGATCTTCAGAGATGTGCACGCCCAGGAATTTGAAGTTCTTGACCCTTTCAACCATCGACCCGTTGATATAAATGGGGCTGTGGGTCCCCCTCCTACTCCTTCCAAAGTCCACAATATTAATACGTTCCCTAATCCCATATGCAAACATCCCCTGCTCTGTTAATAAATTAGTTTATTGTGAGGAAGTTTTGGTTTGCTGCACCATTTGTTTCACCTGAAGAGATATGTTATTGGCAACTCTTATTCTGAAGTCAGACCTAGTTTGGTCACAGAGGGAATGTTAAAGGTCTCATTGCAACAAAGTTGGTATTTTATCCCCAAGTAGAGACTTAAATGTAATATTTAACGTGACTTCTGAAGAGAAAGAAAAACTGAAACAATGTAAAGCTGTTTATAATCGCCCTGAGGCTGGTAACAAAAAAAACAGAACGAAGTAAAGCATTTCTCCAAGGTGCACAGCAGCTAGAGGATGTAATCTATCAGCGTTACACACATGCAGGTTTGACTGAATTCAGTGACTCGAGTGAGGTCCAGATATTTTGATTATAGCAATGATTTGAATTTATTAAATCCAAGTATTGGGATCCAATGATCGATGATGTAATACAATGATATAAGGATACAATTAGATTTTTTGTTCTTTCGCATTTTGTCTTCTCTTGTCAGTAATTTAACTGCTGTATTTGAACCAGAGGCCAGGCAAAATCAGAGTCTTTGGTCATCTTTTTTAACAATCATTCCCAAACAAATGCGGTAGGAGGCTGGTGAGTGGAGGAGATGTTTAGGTGTGAGAATTTGCCCTGGAAACCTAGAGGTTTCGGTTCCTCACATTGTGTGAAGTTATTTCATACAGTCATGGAGCAATACAGAATGGATACAAGACTTTCAGCCAATGAGAAAATGAGCGCTGTGCTTAAAACCAATACTACATTAGTCCCGTCGCATTCTCATCAACAGTCCCATCAAGCTCAGGTTCTACCACTCATCTGCACACAAGGGTCAATTTACAAGGCCAATTAACGTAGCGGTTTACATATCATTGGTATGTGGGAGGAACAAATGTATGTGGTCATAGGGAGGATGTATGAATTCCACAAAAACAACATGGAGGTCCGAATTGAAGATGGTGTTACTGAAGCCGTGAGTCAGGTGTTCTACTATGTTCCCTTGGCAGGTTCCTTAGCTGGAAGCCTGTTTGATTGATAGGCTTGGCTTCCGTCAGTTTGCTGATCCATGAACTGGCATATTTGGATTGAGATGTAGATGGTATGCACGCTGGGAATTGGAGCATGGCTCAGCTGGTTCTAATCTCCTAATTAGTTCAACCACTGACCGTAGCAGACTGAAAACTGTGTTACTTAGTAGTTAGTAACCAATGTGCACAGCCATTGGGGATTATTTATTACAAGAATTATTTCTTTAATTATTATATTATTTAAGAACAAAGCCATTTGGTCTTTGCTAACTCTCAGATAATTCCCATCAGCCCATTCCCCCACTTATTTCCCTGCAACCTATTCTCTTCCACTTGGATTCTCCTGCCACCTGTTTACACCAGAGGGAACTTACAGTAAATAATCAATCAACATATTAGTATGCCCTGGGATGTGAAAGGAAACTAGAAAACCTGGGTAAGCCCATGCATTCATGGGAGAACGTGCAAACTCAATGCAGACGGCAACCTGGCTCAGAATAGAGCCTGGGTTGCTGGAACTATGCAGCAGCAGCAGCAGCAGCACTAAACAACTGTGCCTCTGTGCTGCCGAATGTAATCTTGACAGCTATTTGGTAGCCAATAAAGATATCATCAGTAGCATCATGTTTATACACATATTTGATAACAGCATCATCAAGGAGGTCAGGACCTCAGGGTCATTTAGGAAAAGGAAAGCGTCATTATAGGAGTGATAGTGAAATGGTCACTTTGAATGTGCAGGTGTTAAGGTGGTATGGTATGTGGGATAGTAGACAATGAGGTTTAGGTTTATTATTGTCATGTGTACCAAAGTAGAATGAAAATCTTTGTCCTGAATGCTATCCAATCATAGAAACATAGAAAATAGTTGCAGGAGTAGGCCATTCGGCCCTTCGAGCCAGCACCACCATTCAATGTGATCATGGCTGTTCATTCAAAAATCTGTAGCCCGTTCCGGCTTTTTCCCCCATATCTCTTGATTCCCTTAGCCCTAAGAGCTAAATCTAACTCACTCTTGAAAACTGATCAGGTAATCAGATAACTACATATAAATACAATAATATTAAACTCAAATATAATAAATGGAGCAAAATGGAAGATACAGAGTGCAGAATATAGCTATCTGCATTATGGCACACCAGTTCCATAGTCCAATCTCCACAATGGAATAGATGTGAGTCAGTCAGTACCCTATCTTATGGTGGACCATTCAAAAGCTTGATAAGAAAGGAAGAAGCTGTTCCTAAGTTTGGTGGTGCACGCTTCCAAGGTTCTGTATCTTCTGCCTGACGAGAGCAGAGAGAAAAAGGAATGACCAGAGTGGGACAAGTTGGGATTACATTGGGAGGATTGATATCCAAGTTCTAGATTAGTTTGAAAAATAAGCCAAGGTATGGTAAGTCGAATTTAATTCTGTTAAGTGTGAAGTGTTACACTTTTGAATGTCGAACCAGGGCTGGATTTCCACAGTAAACAGTAGAGCACAGGAGAGTGTTGTTGAACAAAGAGTGTTGTTGAACAGGGAATGCTCGTGCATGGTTCTCTAAAAGTGGCGAGTCAGATGGACAATGTGGTGAACAAGGCCCTTAGCATGCTTGCCTTCATTGGGAAGGATGTTGAGTACATAAATTGGGACATCAAATGCATCTGTACAAATCATTGGTAAGACTACACTTGGAACATTCCATGTAGTTATGGTCATCCAGCTTTGGGTAGAATGTCATTAAGTTGGAAAGGATGCAGAAAAGACTCAGTGGGTGGTCTGTGTCTGGAATGAGACAATAGACAATAGACAATAGTTGCAGGAGTAGGCCATTCGGCCCTTCAAGCTAGCACCGCCATTCAATGTGATCATGGTTTATCCTCCACAATCAGTACCCCGTATCTGCCTTCTCCCCATATCCCCTGACTCTGCTATCCTCAAGAGCCCTATATAGCTCTCTCTCCTGAAGTATCCCGAGAACCGACCTCCACTGCCCTCTGAGACAGTGAATTCCACAGACTCACAACTCTCTGTGTGAAAAAGTGTTTACTCATCGCCATTCTAAATGGCTTACACCTTATTCTTAAACTGTGGCCCCTGGTTCTGGACTCCCCCAACATGAGCTGCCAGAGGAGATATAGAACCAGACACAATTATGACTTTTAAAAGACATTTGAACAGATATATGGATAGGGTTTAGAGCAGTGGTTCCCAACCTTTTTTTGGCCATGCCCCACCTAATCACCTCTAAAGTCCTGATGCCCCCCCCCCCCCATATTTTAGCACGAGCAGACAAAGAAATAATTCTCAGAAAATGGAATTTACTCAAAATAACATCTGAAACATAAACTACATATGTTTACCTGATGCCCCCCTTAAAAATCAAATTGCCCCCTGTGGGGCATACGCTCCACGTTGGGAACCACTGGTTTAGAGGTTTATTGGCCAAATGCAGCCAAATGGGGCTAACCCAAGATGCAAAACTGATCAGCATGGATAAGGTGGTCTAAAGGACCTGCTTCCTTGCTGTAGAGCTCTATGACTATGAGTGAAAAAGAAACAGCATACATGCAATGATAATGTCAAACTTTCATATAGCAGCAGTGCTCATTAATGTTTTTTCCTTCGCTCACATTTCCTGCAGGATAGAGTAGACCAGCTCCCCACCATCACCCCCTCAGAAACAAATCCCTCCAAGGGTGCACCAATACGGTCTGTGTTCCAGCTCAATTATACACACTTTGATTGAACCAGAAAACCAGTTAATGAGATTTCACCTGGTGAGTCACAGAAGAAAAATGAATCAGAAAAGATGGTAGAGAAAGGGGCATCAGGAGTCTGCCAAGGAGGTGCAAGAACAGTGCTTAGATGGATACATGATCCAGGTTTCAATGATGAGTATATATCTGTAGCAGCAGAAAATAAAATATTACAAACCAGCAGGAATAAAATGCACCATGAACTCTCGCAGCTTCTATCTGTAAGCTCAATTAACCACTTTGGGAAAAGCATGGATTTATCCGATAACAGGAGCTTCAGAAAAATACATGTCAAGATTTCAACTGCAATTTCAGGTATGGAACTGGAAGTTTTATGTTGCCTTCACAAAAAAAACAGACTGCTGAATGAACTTCATCAATCTGAGAAAAGGCCCCTACTCCTAAAGGCCCCTCTGTCCATATCTCTCCCCAGATACTGCCTGACCCCTTGAGTTCCTCCAGCAGATGATTTTTGTTCAAGATTCCAACAACTGTAGTCCCTAATATTTGGGAAGGAACTGCAGGAGCTAGTTTACACCGTAGAAATAAAATGCTGGAGTGACTCAGCGCTACAGGCAGGATCTCTGAATAGAAGAAATAGGTGACGTTTTGGGTCGAGACCCTTCTTCAGACTGTATCGGGAGAGGGAGACACAGAGATAAGGAAATGTAAGGAGTGAAAACGAGATGTCAAAGAGGATGTGCTCGAGGAAAATGTTGCATGGATCATTGATAGCTAGGAGAAGGTGTCAATGAAGCATAGAGATAAAATTTAATCAGAGGGATAGTCAGAATGGTCAGAGAACTAGAAAGGGGGAGGGATGGAGAGAGAAGAAAAGCAAGGTTCACTTGAAGTTAGAGTCGTCAATATTCATACCGCTGGGGTGTAAGCTGCCTAGGAGAAATACCTTGACTCCATTCAAGGACCCACGCAGTCTTTCCAGGTGCGGCAGAGGTTCACCTGCACCTCCTCCAACCTCATCTATTGCATCCGCTGCTCTAGGTGTCAGCTGCTCTACATTGGTGAGACCAAGCATAGGCTTGGCGATCGCTTCACCCAACACCTCCGCTCGGTTCGCAATAACCAACCTGATCTCCCGGTGGCTCAGCACTTCAACTCCCCCTCCCATTCCGAATCCGACCTTTCTGTCCTGAGCCTCCTCCATGGCCCGAATGAGACCCACCGTAAATTGGAGGAGCAGCACCTCATATTTTGCTTGGGCAGTTTACACCCCAGCGGTATGAACATTGACTTCTCCAATATCAGGTAGTCCCTGCTTTCTCCTCCCCTTCCCAGCTCTCCCTCAGCCCACTGTCTCCGCCTCTTCTTTTCTTCTTCCCACCCCCCTCCCCCACACCCTCACATCTGAGGAAGAGTCTCAACCCGAAACGTCGCCTATTTCCTTCGCTCCATAGATGCTGCCTCACCCGCTGAGTTTCTCCAGCATTTTTGTCTACCTTAGGTGAAATATGAGGTGCTTTTCCTCCAATATGCACTGGCCCTCACTCTGACAGTTGAGGATACTCAGAATCGAAAGGTTAGTATGGGAATGGGAGGGGGAGTTAAAGTGTTTAGTAACCGGGAGATCAGGTAGGTTTAGGCAAACTGAGCGTTCAGCGAAACGATCCTGTGCTTGGTCGCGCCAATATATAGGAGTCCACAACTGGAACAGCAGATCCTGTAGATGAGGTTAGAGGAGGTGCAAGTGAACCTCTGCCTCACCTGAAATGACTATTTTATATTTACTTGTTTTCAAGAAATGGATCTGAGGCTCTACTCCCTGCCTGAGATTGGTTGATCAGGAACATTTCAGTCGAGCAAAACCACTACACCTTCTCCCCACAATCTTTGGTTGAATTAGCACACAGTTCATGCTGGACATATCCTGTAAATTGTGCCAACATGTACCACTCATAGACAGACTCAAAATGCTGGAGTAACTCAGTGGGACAGGCAGCAACTCTGGAGAGAAGGAGATGCTGCCTGTCCCGCTGAGTTACTCCAGCATTTTGTGTCTATCTTCGATTTAAACCAGCATCTGCAGATCTTTCTAACACATGTACTACCCATAGATACCATCTGATGAGCAGCAAAGGTTCCACTTGTGGTGTTTTTCCCCTGCCCATGAAGTTCTCTAGCCAACAAATGGCAAGTAAAATTAGCCCGTACAGTGTAAGAAGAATAGTCCATGTTCATAAGTGATAGGAGCAGTATCAGGCCATTGGGCATGTCAATCTCCACCATTCAATCATGGCTGATGTATCTTCCACCCTTGACCCCATTCTCCTGCCTTCTAACCATAACCCTTGTCACCTGCACTAATCAAGAATATATCTATCTCTGCCTTAAAAATCTCCATTGACATGGCTTCCACAGCCTTCTGTGGCAATGAATTCCACAGATTCACCACCCTCTGAATAAAGAAATACCTCTTCATCTCCTTCTTTTAATCTGAGGCTGTGACCTCTGGTCCTAGACTATCCCAGTAGAAGAAACGTCCTCTGCACATCCAGGCCTTTCACTATTCTGTAACTTACCTCGGCGTAAAGCGGGACAGGTCGCTTACACTTCGTCAACACCTGGCTGGTTTCCGCAACAAGGTCATGGCATGTAGACAATAGACAATAGGTGCAGGAGTAGGCCATTTGGCCCTTCAAGCCAGCACCGCCATTCAATGGCTGATCATCTCCAATCAGTACCCCGTTCCTGCCTTCTCCCCATATCCCCTGACTCCGCTATTTTTAAGAGCCCTATCTAGCTTTCTCTTGAAAGCATCCAGAGAACCCGCCTCCTCCGCCCTCTGTAGCAGAGAATTCCACAGACTCGCCACTCTCTGTGCGAAAAACTGTTTCCTCGTCTCCATTCTAAATGGCTTACTCCTTATTCATTAAACTGTGGCCCCTGCTTCTGGACTCCCCCAACATCGGGAACATGTTTCCTGCCTCTACGGTAGACACGAGCCTGAACAGCACTTTGCGAACCATCACTGGGTGCCTTCAACCTACTCCAGTCGAGCAGCTCCCTATACTTGCAGACATTCCGCCTGCAGGGATCCAAAGGCAAGCAGCAACTCTGGCACTATCTCATCGTGCCATAGATGCAGATCACCTCCTCCATCAGGCTATCAGCAGAGAGCAGTGGCCACCCCGACTGAAGTCCCATCACCCCTTTGCTCCACATGGAAAACAACTCCTAGCACCCATCCAGCCAACTGAGACAAAAGAACACTGGATAGCCACTGGATGGTCATAGGAGTGGAAGGCAACCTCATCTCCATTACACAGCTACATCTCTTCACCAGATAAAAGCTGTCTAGGGTCTGACCTCCCCAGAGGAGCATGGATGAAGCTCAACAGACTTTGTACTGGAGTTGGGCGTTTCAATGCCAGCATGTGGAGATGGGGGCTCCACCAGAGCCCAGCCTGTGAATGCGGAGCAGAACAACAGACAGCCAACCATGTCATCTCTGGGTGCCCGCTCTACCACCCACCAAATGGAGCTCAGGGCCTGGCAGACATTGACGCAGAGATAACAACCTGGCTGCTCAACACCCGGCTTGAGATCTAACTATTCCTTTGGTTTATGTTTCATTCGCAAGAAGAACTATTCTGTAACTTTCAATGAGACCCCCCCTCATAATTCTGAACTCCAGCGAGTAGAAGCCAAATGCAATCAAATGCTCATTATAGGTTAATAGGGATCTTTTAAATTAAAAACACAAAATCCTGGCAAAATTGGCAGGTCAGACAGCATCTACGCAAAGAGAAATAGAGTTAATGGCTCAGATCAAAGATATTCAATGGAACATTATTCTTTTGTTGAGGCCATTTCTGTCTTTCCTCTGCAATCAAGTGTAATATAAATAAAATGAAAATACAGCACTTGAAATTAAACTGTTCAAATGGTAGCATTGAAATATACAATGTATCGATATCAATTAAAACATTGCAGGAAAGATGTGCACAAATGTGTTCAGCTTTCATAAACCTGTCACTATCCATAATCACTCAGGGCAAATACTGAATTCCAACATAGCAAAGAATTGCAATAAATGATTACATGTCAGCTCTTATAAAAGTTATTTATTTGCTAAGACTGTTTTCTGCTTTGCTGCAGTTTGACATAGACTTCCTTTCAAGCGTTCTTGCACATTCACATCTAGGGATGCCTGAAACTCCAGTTCATTTTTGTTTAACTGCGGGCTAAATTTCCCATCATTCAACATCTTGCGATATCATTAGTTAAGCAGTCTATGACGGCTTCCTTATTTACTAAGCAGCTGAATGAATGCCCAAGATTGTTCAGCACATCAGCTAGATTGGAAAGAGTTGTTGAGGCCAATCAACTTATCAAGATGTCTTTAACTCAAAACTTTGTTGTTGTTGTGAGTGAGACCTAATTTACAATCTGAATCACAACTGACGGCCACTTACTCAGGCACAGAGTTCAGAGCTTCCAAAAAAGCTTCTTGCTCCTGTCATTCCTATTGTATTCTGAGGCTGGATTCTCCATGGAGACCAGCAGCAGAGTGCCACCTTTTTGCACTTTCCCAGCAGTAGCGCTGGGAAATCTGCTCACTAAACCTGTGCCAGGTTAAACAACATAATGAGAATGAACTGAATAAGAGAAATGCGGTTAGGAATGTGATTCTGTGCTTTAATATCAAAGGCCTTAAAACGTAGGGCACAAGAAATGCTGCGATTGCTAAGAATCTCCAGTTTGATATACTGAGAAAGAATGAGTGAGGGTGGAAGGATGTGCAATGATTTGTGATTTGAGTTTGTCATATTTCATCGATGATCTTAAGGGAAATCAACCTATCACTGCTATCTGATCTAGAACTGTGTGACTGTTCCAACATCAATAAACAGCTCAGTTTAATCACCAGTTCAAGGATAATAAGGCTTAGGTGATGAATGCCAATCATGACACAAATTGCCCATTTTTGAGGCTACAGGATTTTCCTGTTGCTATCTGTAGCAAATTGCAAGGTAGCAAATTATCTCTTATTATTTCTAACTATATTATAAATGAATTTTGCAATTTTCATGATGCATTTATTCGATCTACATATAGAGCCAAAAACCTATAGAGTCGTACAGCAAAGAAACTTGCCCTTCAGCCCATTATGTCCATCAATCTTTTTATGCATTTACATTAATCCCATTTTCTGTAGATGCATATTCTGTAGATCCTTCTGTATAGATCCATATTTTTTCCATGTATTGCCTATTAAAATAACTGCTTAAATGTCTCTTAGATGTAGAAAATGTATCTGACCACCACTTCCTCTGATAGAAATTTTCAGATTTCAACCACTCTCTGTGTAAAAAAACTCTCCCCCTCAAATCCCTTTTAAAACCTTCCCCACGCCTTTAACTTACTCATTCTGCCATGGGAGAGAAATTCTGAATATCTATCATTTCTATGCCTGTGTTTAGAAACTTCTATCAGATTACCATTCAGCCTCTTTACTCCAGGAAAATAAACTCAGTCTGCCCAATCTCTCCCCAAAACTAAAGTCCTCCAGTTCAGGTAGCATTCTGGTGAATCTCCTCTGCACTCTCTCCAGCACAACTCTGACTTCATATATTGTTGACAAAAAATGCTGGAGTAACTCAGCGGGACAGGCAGCATTTCTGGAGAAAAAAGGATGGGTGATGTCTGGGGTCGCAATACTTTTCCAGACTGAAAGTTGAGGGGAGGGAACTATTATGGCCTTTTCTTACTTCCAATTCTCTCCCTTCTACTTTCAGTCTGAAGAAGGGTTCCTTTCTGAAACATCGCCCATCCTTTCTCTCCTGAGATGCTGCCTGATCCTCTGAGTAACTCCAGCACTTTGTGTCCATCTTCGGCATATACCAACATCTGCAGCTCCTTGCAACATATCCTTCCTATAGTTTGGGAACCTGAACTGCACACAATACTCCAATTGCAGTCTAACCAGGGTTTTGCAAAGTTACAATATAACATCCCAAGTTTTATATTCTATGCCACAACCTATGGAGGCATGCATACCATATATATATTTTCACCACCCGGTCTTCCTGTGTTGTCAGTTTCACAAAACCACAAGGTCCCTCTATTCTTCTGTACAAAAGGGACGGATTGCACCTTAACAGGTGGGGGACCGACATTCTGGCAAGCAGGCTCGCCACTGCCTCACAGGTGGTTTTAAACTAAATAAGGGCGCGGGGTGTTTCAAATGGGATAGTCAAGGACAGAGTTAAAGGGAAAGGGAGTAAAGGGATAGTTAATGACCCCAGAATTAATGGGGAAAAAAGCTCACAAATGGATAGGAGAGTATGGCCAAGTGTAATAGGGATCGATGTGAATGGTGAGATGCGTAAGGAATTACAAGTATTGTATATGAATGCACGAAGTATAAGTAGTAAAGTAGATGAGATTGAGGCTCAGTTAGAGGTTGGTAGATATGACATTGTGGGGATTACTGAGATGTGGCTGCAGGAGGATCGGGCCTGGGAACTTAATATTCAGGGTTATACATCTTAGAGGAAGTACAGGCAGGTGGGAAGAGGAGGGGGGGGGTAGCTCTGGTGGTGAGGGATGGCATTCAGCCCCTTGCGAGGGCAGACATAGGGACTGATGAGGTAGAGTCACTGTGGATTGAGTTGAGGAATTGCAAAGGCAAGAAGACACTAATTGGTGTTATCTACAGACCCCCAAATAGTAGCCCAGATGTAGGGTGTAAGTTGCAGCAGCAGTTAAAACTGGCATGTAACAAAGGTAATGCCACTGTGGTGATGGGGGAATTTCAATATGCAGGTAGACTGGGAAAATAAGGTTGGTTCAGGACCCCAAGAAAGAGAGTTTCTAGAGTGCCTCCGAGATGGATTCTTAGAGCAACTTGTAATGGAGCCGATCAGAGAAAAGGCAATTCTGGATTTAGTGTTGTCCAATGAACCAGATTTGATAAGAGAACTAGAGGTAAAGGATCCGCTTGTAGTGATCATAATATGATTAGTTTTAATCTGCAATTTGAGAAGTAGAAAGTTAAACGGAAGTGTCAGTGATGAAGTTGAACAAAGGGGACTATGAAGGAATGAGGGAGGAGCTGGCCAAGGTAGACTGGAAAGGAATCCAAGCAGGAATGTTGGTGGAAAAACAATGGCAGGAATTTCTGGGCATAATCCGGAAGACGCAGAATCATTTAATTCCAAAAAGGAAGAAAGATTCTAAGGGGAGTAGGAGGCAAATGTGGCTGACAAGAGGGATAGAATAAAACTAGAAGAAAATATGTAAAACACAGCCGGAAGCCAGAGGATTGGGAAACTTTCATAGGACAACAGAAGGAAACAAAACGGGCAATACGGGCTGAAAATATGAAGTACGAGGGGTAGCTGGCCAGGAATATAAAGGACAGTAAAAGCTTCTTTAGATATGATAAGGGGAAAAGAATAGCAAAGTCAAATGTGGGTCCCTTGAAGGCAGACACGAGTGAAATTATTATGGGGAACAATGAAATAGCGGAAGAGTTGAACAGATACTTCGGATCTGTCTTCACTAAGGAAGACACAAACTATCTCCCAGAAGTACTGGAGGACAGAGGATCTAAGGGGGTAGAGGAACTGAACAAAATTTTCATTAGGTGAGAAATAGTATTGGGTAGGCTAATGGGACTGAAGGATGATGTCCCCTGGACCAGATGCTCTGCATCCCAGTGTCCTCAGGGAGGTGGCTCTAGAAATCATGGGCGCATTGGTGATCATTTTCCAATGTTCAATAGATTCAGGATCAGTTTCTGTGGATTGGAGTGTTTAAGAAGGAACTGCAGATGCTGGAAAATCGAAGGTACACTAAAAAGCTGGAGAAACTCAACGGGTGCAGCAGCATCTATGGAGCGAAGGAAATAGGCAAAACGTTTCGGGACAAAATCCTGTCTAAAGAAGGGTTTCGGCCCGAAACGTTGCCTATTTCCTTCGCTCCATAGATGCTGCTGCACCCGCTGAGTTTCTCCAGCTTTTTTGTGTACCTGTGGATTGGAGGATACCTAATATTATCCCACTTTCCAAGAAAGGAGCGAGAGAGAAAACAGGGAATTACAGACCAGTTAGCCTGACTTCGGTGGTGGGAAAGATGCTGGTGTCAATTATTAAAGAGGTAATAATAGGGCATTTGGATAACAGTAAAAGGATTAGTCCAAGTCAGCATGGATTTATCATGGAAAATCATGCTTGACTAATCTTCTGGAATTTTTTGAGGATGTGACAAGTAAAATGGATGAAGGGGAGCCAGTGGATGTAGTGTATCTAGACTTTCAGAAAGTCTTTGATAAGGTCCCGCACGGGAGACTGGTGACTAAAATTAGAGCACATGGTATTGGGGGTAGGGTGTTGACGTGGATAGAAAATTGGTTGGCAGACAGGAAGCAAAGAGTAGGAGTGAACGGGTCCTTTTCAGAATGGCAGGTGCGAGTGGAGTGCCGCAAGGCTCGGTTTTGGGACCGCAACTGTTTACCATATATATTAATGATTTGGAAGAGGGAATTAGGAGCAACACTACCAAGTTTGCAGATGACACAAAGCTGGGTGGCAGTGTGAGGATGTTAGGAGGTTGCAGGGTGGCCTGGACAGGTTGAGTGAGTCGGCAGATGCGTGGCAGATGCAATATAGTATAGATAAATTTGAGGTTATCCACTTTGGCGGCAAAAACAAGGGGACAGATTATTATGTCAATGTGGTTAGGTTAGGTAAGGGGGAGGTACAGCGAGACCTGGGTGTCCTTGTACACCAGTCACTGAAAGTTGGCGTGCAGGTACAGCAGGCAGTGAAGAAAGCTAATGGAATGTTGGCCTTCATAACAAGAGGATTTCAGTATAGGTGTAAAGAGGTTCTTCTGCAGTTGTATAGGGCTCTGGTAAGACCACATCTGGAGTATTGTGTACAGTTTTGGTCTCCTAATTTGAGGAAGGACATCCTTGTGATTCAGGCAGTGCAGCGTAGGTTCACGAGTTTGATCCCTGGGATGGCGGGACTGTCATATGAGGAAAGATTGAAAAGACTAGGCTTGTATTCACTGGAGTTTAAAAGGATGAGGGGGGAATTTTATAGAAACATATCAAATTATAAAAGGACTGGACAAGCTGGATGAAGTAAAAATGTTCCCAATGTTGGGCGAGTCCAGAACCAGGGGCCATAGTCTTAGAATAAAGGGGAGGCCATTTAAGACTGAAGTGAGAAAAAAAACATTTTCACCCAGACGGTTGTGAATTTGTGGAATTTTCTGCCACAGAGGGCATTGGAGGCCAAATCACTGGATGGATTTAAGAGAGAGTTAGACAGAGCTCTAGGGGCTAGTGGAATCAAGGGATATGGTGAGAAGGCAGGCACGGGTTATTGATTGGGGACGATCAGCCATGATCACAACGAATGGCAGTGCTGGCTCGAAGGGCCAAATGGCCTCCTCCTGCACCTATTTCTATGTTTCTATGTTTCTATGTTTCATCATTCTGAGTTACCTATCATCTACGGTTTATGTGCTAACCCTATTTAACTTCACATTGTAGTGAGAAGATCGAAAGCATAGCAATGAAAAAATGAAGTGTTATCTCATTTTATTAAATTACAAATCTTTTAAATAATGTTTATTCAATAAGCATTTAGGGGCGGCTCAGTGGCGCAGCAGTAGAGTTGCTGCCTCACAGCAACAGAGGCCCAGGTTCGATCCTGACTCCAGATGTTGTCTGTGCAGAATTTGTACGTTCTCTCTATGACCATGTTGGGTTTTTTCCAGGTGTTCCAGATACCTCCCACACTTAGATGCAGGTTTGTAGGTTAATTGGCTTCTGTAAATTGTCTCGTGTACAGGATAGCACTAGTGTATGGGTGATCATTGGTCAGCGGGGACACAGTGGGCTGAAGGGCCTGTTTCCATGTCATATCGCTAAACTAAACTAAACAGCTGGGGTGATGTGTAAATTTCCAAAGGAAACCATTATAACAGGGATCCTCATCACCATTATCTGGAGTAGACAAAGAAACAAGATTAATAAATCAATGAGAAAGATATTATTGACAAATAATAAAATTATGGCTATCATTGTGGTGATGGAAATTACATTCTTGGTGATTGATCAGATGTCAATGTGGATTTCAGCTCCATGTCAGACAGGTTTCTAAGTTTTCAAATTAGGGTTAAGCTTCCATTATCTGCACATCTGTTAACTGTCACATTTATGATCTCCAGAATCATTCTGGACAAAAGCTCATGCAAACTGTAGCTGCCTTTTGAAGCTTATGCTGCAATTAAATATTAGTCTCTCCCATCGTAAATAAGCCTATAGAATGTTTCTTCTGTACTGATTTTCTGTACTGATCTTCTTTCCCAAGTACTGCAAGATGATGTGTGGGTGAGCAAAATCTGGGGAACATCTCAATTATCTCCTGGTTTGAGTTATCTGAAACGAGAATTTGTCCCATGGTACAAGACAGTGGCGATTCACATGTTCACACCAAACTATTCCTAATTCAGCACTAATTGGCAATCTCAGTCCAAGAGATCACAGAACGACTTGCTGCAGAGATGTACGATATCATTCTGGTACAATAATGATAGCTGTTCTGATGTTGTTTCTGAGGTACACCGCTGAGACAGAGTAAACAGAACATTAGTCTGGGTATAAATATACTATGCCAGCCTTGGAAATGTGTCACCAAGTGACTGAACTAGAAGCATTCTATCCCCCAGTTCTTAAATCACTCATCTCTTGATGATAAAAAAACAAAGGAACTATTTTGAAGAAAGGAGAACTGTGCTAACATGTCATGACACAATGATGAATGGAATGCATAAACACAAAATAGAGATGTATAAGAATAACAAGCTCCAGAACACAATATGTGCCTTTGGGGGGCTGAATTAAATTTGATCAAAACCAAGCAATGTAACTCAAACTTCCAATTCAAAACTCTTTTATAGATCTGATACACTCATCAGTCAGTTCTCAACAAAGTTTTAACTGTTTCCTTCATTGCTCAGAAGGAATGTAATAAGTTTGCCTCTTTTTGGACAACTGTCACCGTGGTAATAGTCCCTTGGTGAATGAGAACGTTAATTTTGCATGTAATAAAAACATAGAAACATAGAAAATAGGTGCAGGAGTAGGCCATTCGGCCCTTCGAGCCTGCACCGCCATTCAATATGATCATGGCTGATCATCCAACTCAGTATCCTGTACCTGCCTTCTCTCCATACCCCCTGATCCCTTTAGCCGCAAGGGCCACATCTAACTCCCTCTTAAATATAGCCAATGAACTGGCCTCAACTACCTTCTGTGGCAGAGAATTCCACAGATTCACCACTCTCTGTGTGAAATGTTTTTTTCTCATCTTGGTCCTAAAAGACTTCTCCCTTATCCTTAAACTGTGACCTCTTGTTCTGGACGTCCCCAACATCGGGAACAATATTCCTGCATCTAGCTTGTCCAACTCCTTAAGAATTTTGTAAGTTTCTATAAGATCCCCCCTCAATCTTCTAAATTCTAGCGAGTACAAGCCGAGTCTATCCAGTCTTTCTTCATATGAAAGTCCTGCCATCCCAGGAATCAGTCTAGTGAACCTTCTCTGTACTCCCTCTATGGCAAGAATGTCTTTCCTCGGGCTAGGAGACCAAAACTGTACGCAATACTCCAGGTGTGGTCTCAACAAGGCCCTGTACAACTGCAGTAGAACCTCCCTGCTCCTATACTCAAATCCTTTTGCTATGAATGCCAACATACTATTTGCTTTCTTCACTGCCTACTGCACCTGCATGCCCACTTTCAATGACTGGTGTACCATGACACCCAGGTCTCGTTGCATCTCCCCTTTTCCTAATCGGCCACCATTCAGATAATAGTCTACTTTCCTGTTCTTGCCACCAAAGTGGATAACCTCACATTTATCCACATTATACTGCATCTGCCATGCATTTGCCCACTCACCCAACCTATCCAAGTCCCCTTGCCACCTCCTAGCATCCTCCTCACAGCTAACACTGCCCCCCAGCTTCGTGTCATCTGCAAACTTGGAGATGTTGCATTCAATTCCCTCGTCCAAATCATTAATATATATTGTAAATAGATGGGGTCCCAGCACTGAGCCTTGCGGTACCCCACTAGTCACTTCCTGCCATTCTGAAAAGGACCCGTTTACTCCTACACTTTTCCTCCTGTCTGCCAGCCATTCTCTATCCACATCAATACTGAACCCCCAATTCCAAGTTTGCATACTAATCTCTTATGTGGGACCTTGTCGAAAGCCTTCTGAAAGTCCAGATATAACACATCCACTGGTTCTCCCTTATCCACTCTACTAGTTACTTCCTCGAAAAATTCTATAAGATTCGTCAGACATGATTTACCTTTCATAAATCCATGCTAACTTTGTCCAATGATTTCACCACTTTCCAAATGTGCTGCTATCCCGTCTTTAATAACTGACAAGCATTTTCCCCACTACCGATGTTAGACTAACTGGTCTGTAATTTCCCGTTTTCTCTCTTCCTCCCTTTTTTAAAAGTGAGGTTACATTAGCTACACTCCAATCCTCAGGAACTACTCCAGAATCTAAAGAGTTTTGAAAAATTATCACTAATGCATCCATTATTTCTGGGGCTACTTCCTTAAGCACTCTGGGATGCAGGCTATCTGGCCCTGGGGATTTATCGGCCTATAATCCATTCAATTTGCCTAACACCACTTCCTGACTAATCTAGATTTCACTCAGTTCCTCCATCTCATTTGACCCCCGGTCCCCTGCTATTTCCGGCAGATTATTTATGTCTTCCTTAGTGAAGACAGAACCAAAGTAGTTATTCAATTGGTCTGCCATGTCCTTGTTCCCCATGATCAATTCACCTGTTTCTGACTGCAAGGGACCTACATTTGTTTCAACTAATCTTTTTCTCTTCACATATCTATAAAAGCTTTTGCAGTCAGTTTTTATGTTCCCTGCCAGTTTTCTTTCATAATCTATTTCTCTTTTCCTAATTAAGCCCTTTGTCCTATGCTGGACTCTGAATTTCTCCCAGTCCTCTGGTAGGCTGCTTTTTCTGGCTAATTTGTATGCTTCATATTTTGTTTTGATACTATCCCTGATTTCCCTTGTTATCCACGGATGAACTACCTTCCCTGATTTATTCTTTTCCCAAACTGGGATGAAAAATTGTTGTAGTTCATCCATGCGGTCTTTAAATGCCTTCCATTGCATAACCACCGTCAACCCTTTAAGAATCAATTGCCAGTCTATCTTGGTCAATTCACGTCTCATACCCTCAAAGTTACCTTTCTTTAAGTTCAGAACCCTTGTTTCTGAATTAACTATGTCACTCTCCATCCTAATGAAGAACTCAACCATATTATGGTCACTCTTGCCCAAGGGGCCACGCACAACAAGACTGCTAACTAACCCTTCCTCATTACTCAATACCACTAGAATAGCCTGCTCTCTAATTGGTTCCTCTACATGTTGGTTTAGAAAACTATCCCGCATACATTCCAAGAAATCTCCTTCCTCAGCACCCCTGCCAATTTGATTCACCCAATCTATATGTAGATTGAAGTCATCCATTATAACAGTTTTACCTTTGTTGCCCGCATTTCTAATGTCCTGTTTGATACCATCCCCAACTCCACTACTACTGTTAGGTGGCCTGTACACAACTCCCACTAGCGTTTTCTGCCCCTTCGTGTTTCGCAGCTCTACCCATATCGATTCCACATCCTTCAAGCAAATGTCCTTCCTTTCTATTGCTTTAATCTACTCTCTAACCAGCAGCGCTACCCCACCTCCTTTTCCTTTCTGTCTATCCCTCGAGAATATTGAATATCCCTGGATGTTCAGCTTCCAGCCTTGGTCACCCTGGAGCCATGTCTCCGTGATCCCAACTATATCATATTCATTAATAACTATCTGCACATTCAACTCATCCACCTTATTTAGGTATGTTGCAAAACCTACCTTAAGCATCGCTGCAGATCTGTCCCAGCCCGTGTGTGCGATTATAGCGCCGTTTAGAGGGGGGTGGGTTTAAAACGCGATTTTCCCTAGGCTGTTTAAATCGAGCTTGTTCAGCCTACCTCAGTTGCTGACGAAAAATCGCTTGAAGTTTCGCTCACTGGAGCTATTTTTACATTTTATGGGTTTATTTAATTATTATAGTAAGTTAAAAATTAACCTCTAAACCCGCGACCTCCGACAACGGGCCGGATCTCATACAGGGGACAACGGAAGGTAGGTTGTTTATTTTTACATTAAAAAGCGCTTCTTAAGATTTTATACAAAATTTAATGTTGCGAGTAGCTAATTTGGGGCCCCATTAAATCCCGCAGTATTTTTCTGGGCATTTGGGGCACAAATCTACCACAATGGAACGTTCTAAACCAGCGCGTTCCACAGGATCCCACTCGAAAGCTGATTTAAATGACCATTAATTTACAGCAATTGAACACTAAAATCCTTCCATTTGGCCTATAAATTAATGTAAATGAGATTTAAAAATCATGTTTTATTGTGAATTATTTGTGAATATTATTTGGACACTTAGGCTATTAAAAAATGTTAATCATTTCTTAAGAAATGGATAGATGTTTAGATCTAGTAATTGAAGTTTGGAATTAGCTACAATTAGGTAACTAACTAACTAATTATATGCTTTAATTTCAGGTCATCCAAGTAAGATTGTTTTATATTTGTTTCAGAATGCTTCAATCTATGATAACTGAAAATGTCATTCAGTTCTCTTAATTTTTAAGAAAGTTATGGGCTTTTGACTGTCCTTGATCACAACTTTTGTGTTATGTCCATAGAAAATCAATAGGGAACAAGGTGTTAATTTCCGAGTATGAAAATGGCCATAACTTTTTTAATACTTGAGATATGAAAGTGAATTAGGTGTCAAATTTAACTTCTTTTTATGCTTTATCTGATGGGATAAATTGCAGACTTGATTTTTAAAATCTCAAAATTTTGTAACATTGCTACCTTATTACGAATGCTCCTTGCATTGAGACACAAAAACTTCAGGCTTGTTTTTACAACACTCTTGCCCCTTATACAATTATGTTGAAAAGTGGCCCTTTTTGATTTTTGCCCTGGATTTGTCTGCCTGCCACTTTTACTTTTCACCTTGCTACCTATTGCTTCTACCCTCATTTTACACCCCTCCGTCTATCCGCTCACACATTTAAAAAACCCTTTCCCTTTAACTCCATCCTCGACTATCCCATTTGACACCCCATAATTTAGGGATCAACAACAGCGTAGTAGGTTTGGCATCATACGTGGGCTAGGGAAGGTAAGAATGACTCTAATGGACTAATAATCCAGAGGTCTCGACTAACTATCATGAGACCTGAGTTCAAGTTGCGTGAGAAAGTTGCACTAAGGCATCTACAAAATATAAATGCATTGAATAACATTGAATTTCATTAGTGACCTGAAAACTTTGCCATGAAATCTCATTCGGTTCACTAATGCCCTTCAGAGTAGAAATACTTACCTTCCCTCGCCCACGGATGATGCCAAACCTACTACGCTGTTGTTGATCCCTAAACTCCTTCTGAAATGGTCAAACATTCTGTTGTCCTAACATGATGAATATTCTACCAATATAACTGATGGACTTGTCAGTGATCTTAAAATTAAATCAAAGGAAGTTACCTAGCAGTAATCTTTCACCTTGGAGACTAAATGGAAATAAATCTCTTGACGTTTGTATTCCATGAGTGTAAAAGATTGGTGACCAGCAATGGATTTCTGCTGAAAACCTGCAAGCATTTCAGTTTATACACGGAAGGTTCAGGCCAACATATCAAAAGCACATCATGGACAGGATTTGTCAATCTGCAGCCTGCGCTTTTCTGTATCTGACTTAAATTGAGTATTGATTCAGAGGACTGATAATGCTGCAATGCAAGTAAGTTCAGAGGGGGTACATTTTAAGTCCTCGGGGATTCATTCAGTTCACATTTTTGCTGCACAGTAGGACTCATATTTTGGACAGGAATTTTTGGATCCATTTTATTTGCACAAAAGTAGGGCACCTGGTATTGAAAGGCTGCCTCAAAATGATGTCAAAATCATCAAAGACCTACATCAACCCGGCCAGGCTTTCATTTCTCTCTTACCATCATGAAGAAGCTAAAGGAGCATGAAAACTGTGACACCAGGTTCAAGAAAAGAGAAAAAAACGAACTACAGATTCTGGAATCTAGAGCAATGCACAAATGCTGGAGTAACTCAGCAGATCTGGTGTCTGTGTCTGAAAAAGGGTCCATGCCTAAAGAAGGGTCCCAACCAAAATGTTGCCTATCCATGCCCTCCAGGGATGTTGACTGATCTGCTGACATTGAAAAGCCTTTGACATTGAAAAGCCTGCTGCCTTTGAAAAGCTTCTTCCCAACAACTATTAGGCTCTTGAATGCCACACAACACTAACCTCCGCCACTATGAACTTATATGGACTGTCTTTGGTTGCGCTAATTTGGTTTGGGGTTTTTTTTGCACTAGCATTGCAGTTATTAAATTATTGAATATTTAAAATTATTATGTATTGTCTATGTGTATTTTGTTTACGGGCTTATTAAGCTGGTGTAAGTAATAATTTCATTGATCCATTGTCGGTACAGATGATAATTAAACATTCTTGATTCTTGACTCTGCTGTGGTGGTACAGATCCAATTATAATTTAAGAAGTGCAGTGGTTAAATACTACTGACTTTGGCAAATATGTACATGTATGTGTATATGTGTAGGAAAGAACTGCAGATGCTGGTTTAAATCGAAGCTAGACACATCATGCTGGAGTAACTCAGTGGGACAGTCTGGGGAGCAGGAATGGGTGAAGTTTCGGGTCGAGACCCTTCTTA
Source organism: Amblyraja radiata (assembly GCF_010909765.2). Classification (NCBI taxonomy): domain Eukaryota; kingdom Metazoa; phylum Chordata; class Chondrichthyes; order Rajiformes; family Rajidae; genus Amblyraja; species Amblyraja radiata. Next base: position 88,781,175 of record NC_045959.1, on the reverse strand, counting down.
TATATCTGTATATGTCTGAAGGAGGGTCTCGACCAGAAATGTCACCCATTCGTCTGTCCTACTGAGTTACTCCAGCATTTTGTATCTGCCTTATATGTATATGTATGTATATGTATACGTATGTACAGTATATAGCTTTTAAGTTTTCTCCCCCCATTACAATCAGTCAGAAAAAGGGTGCCAACCTGAAACATCAATTATTGAAGAAGGGTTTCGGCCCGAAACGTCGCCTATTTCCTTCGCTCCATAGATGCTGCTGCACCCGCTGAGTTTCCCCAGCAATTTTGTGTACATCAATTATTCATGTTTTCCAGAGATGCTGCCTGATCGGCTGAGTTTATCCAGCACTTTGAGTCTTTTTTTTGTCAACCAGTATCTGCAGTTCCTTGTATCTACATTTACTAAAATGGTTGTCTGTTAACTGCAGATCGGTACCAGTTGGGAACGAACAACAAATGCTGACATTATCAGCATCATCCACATCCTGTGGCAAAAGACCAACCAATAGTACTACGGGATATTCCATTGCATTTTTGCAAGGATGAAACACATGACCAATTTTCAAATTTTTAGAATCTCATCAATGAAAATTAATTTCAAACACGTCACATTACATATTTAAAAAACATTTGGACAGGTACATGGAAAGGAATGGTTTAGAGAGATATGGGCCTAACATGGGCAGGTGGGACCAGTGTAGATGGGGCGTCTTGGTCGGCATGAGCAAGTTGGGCTGAAGGGTCTGTTTCCCTATGAATCGATGATCACATGGAACACCAGGAAGAGAAACGTATTTCAATACACTTGCCACAAAAGGAAAATTCTAATCAACACGAAATATCTGTCACATTGTGAAGCAAAATTACAGGTTTCTCTTGTGGTGTCAATTTAATTTCATCCTCTTCTCTGAAGAGAGAATATGGTTTCATGCATGGGAGGGGTTAATTGGCAAGGCATTCTAGTTTGCTTTTCTGTTCTCCCACTCATTGCATAAACGGCAGTACTGATAGGTGATGCCTACTTTCTTAGACTGGAACGAATGCGTGTAACCGACAGAATCTGTAAAGGTGAATAACTTCTGTATAATTAAGAAATAAATGAGAGAAATAAATAGAAGTCGAGTGCGAAAGACAATTACACATAAAATATTTGTATTCTTGCATGGCATGATTGAGATTAATTTAAGGAATATTTAAATCTACCATTTTCAATTTGTAAATTTTGTGTAGTGAAATCAGTCGAAAATTGTCAGATTTCTTATGACTATTTTCTAACTCTTCGGAGGTACCAGGGATGTTATTTTAGGACTTTGGACTTGGTGGCTTGCAGGATTATAGATGCCATCACCAATATCAATGATTGCTCATTCACTTTTTGGTGGAATAGCATTCAATGTCAATCCCATAGTTATCCTTCTTCATTGGAAAGTATTCACATTTTCCAGAGTGGAGACTAAATATTTATCAAAAAACTTCAATCAAATTATAAAATTATTAGGTGGTGCATCAGTCACGTAGCATTGGTTTGAAATTAATTCAAACAATTAAAAATAAATATCACAGATGCTTTTTACTCCCAGAATATTAAATATTTTTACTAATCTGCCAAGTAAGGAAATGAATGAATCAAAATTCATGTTTCTTCAAAATAGTATTAAATACATACTGTAATAAAACTCAATTAGATTATAATGATGAGTTTCAAAGAGACAAATGCCTTTCTCCAGATTTGGCACTTTTTATGAACACTGAAAACCTCCAAGAGTAAGTTGTGGGTTTAAATCCAGTTGAACAGATGTGAATATAAAAATATTGGTGGATTCTCTGTAGCAACACTGCACTCTGCAAGGTGCAATCTTTTAAATGAAACATCAAATCAAAATCCATTTACTTCCACACACAGACATAAAAGATCTTGGTGTTATCTCAGGTGCCTTAATCAATATTTATTCCTCATTCCCCACAGTAAAATAATTATCAGATTACCATTAGAGGGAGCTTTCTCAATGGAAATTGCTATTGCCTTCCCCACACTTCAAAATGACTTTAAAATCTGTACTGTGTTCTTTAATATATTAAGATGGGAAATTACAGTTTTGGTGGGAGGGGGGGGTTATTACAGTATGGCTCTTAACAAGAAGCAAATAAAACATAACTGACAATCATTAAATCTTTTGGTTGTCATAAATATGTTATTTGACAGACTAGAATATCAATAATGCCAAATGATATTGGCTTAAGAAAATGCAATACTCCATGCAATTTCTCCAGTTTGCTCTTTAATTCAATATGATCATGGGTGTCCCTGTCCCGTACCCACTTTTCACCAGTCTCCATTTCATTTCATTCCAGTTTACACATAACAATACAATAGAAGGCCATTCAGCCCATCATGTCTCACTTCGCATCTCCTTATTGGCCTATGTCCCTGCAACCTACTCTCTCTCATGTACTCCTTCAATTCCTATTTGGATCAATTGCCAATTAACCTACAGGTACTATTTCGGGATCTGGAAGGAAACCAGCAGATCCAGATTTAAGTGCTTACATAGAAAGTGTGTAAACTCCACATGACCATCTCCAAGGTGAGGATCAAAGGCTGCTTCCTGGAGCTTTGAGACATGAACACCACTTTGTCACCTAGTTGAGGCAGGGACTATCCAAACATTTAAGAAAAAGTTAGACAGGTACATGGATAGGACAGGTTTGGAGGGCTATGGACCAAATGTGGGCAGGTGGGAGTAGTGCAGCTGGGACATGTTGGCTAGTGTGGGCAAGTTGGGCCAAAGGACCTGTTTCCACACTGTATCACCACATGACTCTATGAAATCTAGTCCAACAGTCTATTCAGCATCTGCAAACACCAAGGATAGTTAATTCCACAGAATAACAACACTCTGAAAGCAGAAATTTATTTTCAATCCAAAGATGATAACCCCTTATTCTGAGATGAGACTCCTGGAGGGATAGCATTGAACTAGTGCAAACGGGTGATCAATAGTCAGCGTGGACATGGTGGTACAAAGGACCTTTTACCATGCTGTATCTAAACAAAACCAAAAAAGAACCATCTGACTCATGGTTTATGCAGTTTAATAGTAAGATTAAACGAGAACTTACCAGTTTGAAGTTTGATCTTTATTTTATGAGGAGTAACGTTGAGGGATTACGTGAAGAACCCGCCAGGACGCATGCGTGTCAATCTTCAAAGCAGCGGTGTGAAATCACAGATAACAGTAAATGAACTGAACATAGTAAGATTAGAGAAATAGGATACCAGTTGAACTTTATGATCGAGGGTGGGCGTGGAGGGCACGTAATCCCTCAACGTTACTCCTCATAAAATAAAGATCAAGCTTCAAACTGGTAAGTTCTCGTTTAATCTTACTATTTTACTTCGGAGTCACGTGAGTGACTACGTGAAGATTTTAAAGCTCTGTGATTTCATGCCGTGGAAACGAGTCCAGGCGTCATACACAGCATCAGTGGGCCAATGATGAGTGAACATTAATATAGCATTCAGACATGACATAGATATAGACATGTTGATGCCATGAATGAACAATAGTGGGAATCGTAACCACCCTCAACGTGGAGGAAGTATGAACCATACCTAACATAGAGTTGGCAAATACCCCCGATCTGGCAATAGGTTTATTCTGAATATTTGTACAGATTAATAGTTTGACCATCCTGCAGCCGCTAGGATGTGGTCCATAAGCCTGCTGCTGAGGTATAGCGGTCCTGGTAGAGTGGGACTCAATTTCAATGTACACTCCTGTATATGCCAGACCCATTTAACCCTCTGGAGAAGATTTGTAATATTTCCTTCTAACGAGGTTTTATGTAACTAACAATATTGCTAGTCAGAGTCTATGAGGCTCTTAGGGACCTTGACATATTGGTGTAGATGCGTGATCACACGCAACCCAAGGTCCATGGTATATGCAACATCGGGTTTGGTCTGTGTGCCTGTCTACTCTGCTTGACTAATCATAAACAAAACATGTTATTATAGCCCACAGATATGATCATTCTATCCAGTGTAGCAATGACTGGACCCGTAGCGCTGTACTCAATGCTATGGCATAACCACTAGTACGTGAGTTTGACCAAGGACAGGGATGTTGCTGGTGCCTATCGGTGAAGTGACGTAGCACATTGTTAACAACCCATATCTCTGCGTCCCTAGGCCTAGGAGGTTTTTAGTTGACGATACCCTTCATAAACTAGACGTCAGAGGGTGAGACCGGAAAGAATGGTTTATATTCTCCGCAGCCAAATGATGAGGAGGTACTTCAGGCACAGTAAATGGAATTTTAACTTGATGTTATAATCCCATAAAACTGAATTTCAATGTGTCAGTCATCCGTGCCGAGTTAAACGTGAAGAAGAATAAACAATACTTCCCATCTCCTATTCGGTTTGCTGCTATTTGGTGCTATTCCTGCAATCTGCAGTGAGCACTTCTAATGCTTATGGTTAGACAACCCGAGCTGCAAGAAACGGTCTCTCAGAGTCTGTAAGTCTATGAATTGATTATATCATGCAGAGGATGGTTTCAACACCACAACTGAACCAGCATATTTTTTATCCGGAAATAACCATGTGAGATTTTATGCTCATTCCCCAGATCAGCGGGAATCATGGGTATATAACCCAGGCAGGGACTATGAAACCTGGAAGCGGGAATCTTGCTGAATTTTGCAAGACCCGTCTATTGAGGCCAAATGGAGGAAGACATAAATAACATTCCTCCCTTGTGTAGCGAGAATGCATCCTTCGCCACTAATATGCCTTGTATTTATTTTGTTTTGCAAGTGTTGATTGAGCCTGGATGCAAGCATCTCAATCGTTAGTGTTCCATCGATCCACAATGTTATTAAATGCTTTGTGATCACACATTAATTCTGTGTTGTCATTGATTTTGCATGATAATACACCAGTGCTAAATGCGGTTAGGTAAAACTATCACCGGATACTTTGATTTGATTGTACCTTTGTGATTAACATATACCACCACCAAAGTGTATCACCTTGGACTTGTGCATGCAGTTATGCATATCCACATGCCCTTTAATGCACAGAATGCACCTGGTGTCCATTGGCAGTTGATACCATAATTGAACACTTGATAACTCATGCTAATCCCATCTGCCTCCGTAACTAGAGATGGTATTAGTAGATTTCCCATCTTTGGGCAATAGCATCAGTTTGGAAATGACTGAAGATTTACATATGAGAGGTTTTTAGTGGAGCAACGCTGAATACTGTTCGTCCATCATTGTGACTTTGTTAGTTTCAGCTGAGAATAGCAGAGGTCTAATCTTTTGTCTCAGAGCTGATCCCAGACAAATAAATGGTTTGATTGTATCCCAATAATCAATAGTTTCAGTTGGTATCAACTTAATTTGAATTTAACTGGACGGGTGAGAACCTCAATTTCTCAAATATAGCTATGTGGCTGATAAGGCTAATTTAGTAAAATACAGTATGTTCAATATCATCCAGATTGGTCATGCCACTTATTTGTTAGCTCTGTGCAGTCGAAGCACTGATTGTAGTGATTTGGTAATAATCTGGAAACTGAAGTTAGCCCATTTTGCAACGCTACTGAGTGTATCATTGCCTCATCCAGTTAAATTTCAAATATCTTCTGTGAAAGGAAATGATCACATGGAAGTTATTCAGAAATGTCTATACTGCACATGCGGGTTGAGGCTGTTGACATTGATCAGTCCACATCCCATATTGTGAGCCTGCCTTGAAAGGCAAACCCCACCATACCTGTTGTGCAGTATAAACTAATCTTATGTTATCCAAACCAGTGTAAATATTCAAGCCAGTTTAAGTATTACCAACTTGTATCCGTGACGGGAGACGTCATCGATGTGGCTCCATACCTTTATCCGAATGGGAGGACTTATGCAACCCGACCCAGGAGCTGCCTCAACCATGTATGCATGATTTTGCACTTCTGCTCCTGAGAGGTAGAGGAGCTCGAGTACGGGATTGGCACATCTTCCAGGAAGGCCGTTCTGGGCTATGGCCTAAAAAAGACCTTTGTTCTGGTTGTACGGCCTTCAAGCTTTCACCAGCTTCAGTGCATCGTGGTTTGCTGGTGGGTGCGTAGGGGTGCTGCCGCCGGAGATGTGAGGTCTTGTGTGATGATGTGGCCTTCCTGAGCCCGATGGCCCTCGTCGAGCTCCTGCTGCTGGTTTTGTTGTTCCTGCACCCCCTGCACACTTGTGGTATCTTCAGCCAAAAACCCCTGTCTTCAGAGTCAGCCCAGAAGTGACTCCTAATTCTCCCCTCTGTCGAGGGAGATGCATTATGCAGCCCTCAATAAGGTGCTGCCTTGGGCGTCCTAGCTCTAACTCTCCATATACCGGAGCATGTCACATTGGAGCATCTGCTCCATCAACCGCTCCTCGCGGGATATGCGATCACAGTGCTCCCGCCGGCGGTGAGTCTTCACAGCCCGACTTGTCCGAGTCATCGGGCCTGTCCGACTTTGCTTGGCCTTCCCGTCAGTCTGAGGTGTCGATTCCGACTGTGCAGGTGCTAGGTCGGAGATTGATGATCGATTAGCGGTCCAGGTGTAGCCAACCGCTGCTGACTGCCCTCACTCCCGCGGTCCTCCGCAGTCATTCTCCATTTGGACTTAGTCCATGGTTCCTTTCCTGTAACACATCCTCACAGAAATAGAACTAAACAACCTGAGAGTAAAGAATTTACCTGCAGGTCGTGTTTTAAACCTTCTGCTGCGGGGGCAACGCTCCACCCCCCTTCGAGCTTGTTCTCGAGGTCATTGTATGCAGCCGGGGTTCCCTAGTAGTCGGGCCTTCCCCCCCGACGTGCTGGGTATCCCCGCGGTTCCTGCAGCAGGGATATCCCCGCAGTCCCTGTGAAAGGGATAGCCGCGATATACATTGTCGGGTGGTATCCCCGCTGTATAGGTGCCACTGGCACCAGTATGAAGCCGCTGGCTCCAACGCCAATGGCCCGAGAGACGACTTCTCCGCCGTCCGCTGCCCATATTTCAGGGTCTTTCAAGCGGCTGTGTGGCGGGGTATCCCCGCTGTGTTTCCCTGGTGCCGGTAATATGAGGTTGCTGGCTCCAACACCAGCGGCCCGAGAGGTGAATTCACTGTCGCCCGCTCCCACATTCCACGATCTTAAAAGCGGCTATATGTCTCAGGGTATCCCCGATGTTTTCCCCCCCCAGGTGCCACCGGCACCAGTGAAGCTGCTGACTCCAATGCCAGCGGCCCGAGAGGCGAATTCACCACCGCCCGCTCCCGCATTCCGCGGTCTTTAATGCGGCTATATGTCGGGTATGCCTGAGGTCGTGACCGGTATTCCCTTGACTGGGTCCTCCGGACTTTGCCCCGGGCTTTAACAGGACCTCTAAGTAGAGGTTCCTGTAGGAAGATAACACCTGGAAAAAGTTTAAAAAACTTACCTTCAGGTCTGACTGTTGGCAGGAGAATCACGTTCAGCCTGCCAGCCATACGCAATGCGTTAGACGATATGACACGCATGCGGCCTGGCGGGTTCTTCACGTAGTCACTCACGTGACTCCGAAGTAAAATAAACCAACACATGTCATTCTCACCCTGGCACTCTTTATTACATTTTAAACAAGTTAGTGATGTTTTGTCATCACCCTTCTGCGGGAGGTGACAACATATCATGCAATGCTGGACATAACTACTCTCTTAGTTTTTGCATAACTGATGCAAAAGGCAAGACAAAAACCTGACCATACTGCTTCTGTTCCTGAGGTGATGAACACTTTAGCAAGACTTATGACCTGAAGTCCTGACAGCAAAGTTCAAATTCCCCCGTGAGGATCCTCAAACGAAGATCTCACCTATGTGTTTTACAAGCCGATGCCAGAGCTGTCCATGGCAACTTCCCCTCCTAAGTTTGAGTTACATTTGGCTCAAGGCACCGGGTCAATAAAGAAATTGAAGCTTTTGCTACAAACCAAAGGGTCATTGGGTACTTGATCATCACTTAAATTGCATGCTCCTTTCTAAGAAATATGTAATGTTACTGAGAGGTTCTGGTTGTGGTTCTAGACTGTTGCTTCGATGATCTGCTTCTCCAGGGAACAGTCAAGTAGTCTTGGGTTGGCTCCAATCCAGCATTAATCTGATCTGTATCCACTCACTGTATATCACTATGCTCTCACAAGGAGAGTGATAAGAACAAAAATCAACTAGACTCCATTGCTTATTCAGATGTCTATGGGATATTTAGGTGGTTCATACTTGAACCACCAATTTCTCTTTCCTGCAAACAGAGGGATAGGGAATAAACGTGATGTTGCAAATATTTTGCAAACATTTATCAACATTTATAGATGGAAATTTAAGAAAGACATTGCAAACAGCGGAAGACTTACTGGGGTATTCTATCAAAGCTTCCTCTGAGAATTCTCTCTGAACTACAAGCACCAAGGAATAACTGTAACTGAATTGCTGAGAAGATTCACAAGGAGTGAGAGATTAAAATCGTGCTTAAAGCAGAGGAGTGGAGATTGACATGAAGGTAAATAGGGCGGCAGTTGTTTCATCAAAAGAACAGGACTTGGGAGTGAGGAATGTTCATAGAGTATTGGTGGCAGATGGTCAAGTCCAGGTGAGCAAGTTGTGGAAGAGATATGGAACTCTATAAGCCTCCTCTTCTGCATCATCTCCATCTGGATATACAGCAGCAGCACCTCTAGGGGCCTATGAACCATTTAGCAAGGTATGTGATGCATCATGAGACCTACACCTTAATATCAGCCACTAAACACCTTCGGTAGCATTGTGGGTGTGGCATCTACATGCACTGCTCTACCTTTATTAGAGCTGACAGCTGAATAGCAGTTCCATAAAGATATGCCAGCCAGCTGCAATATGCATGTCACCTTGATGCAGACTTCTGCACTTAAATCGTTCTCCCGTGACCCTGTGGGTTTTCCCCAGGTGCTCCGGTTTCCTCCCACTCTCCTCAGCCATAGGTTTGTTGGTTATTTGGCTTTGGTAAAGATTGTAAATCATCCCTAGTGTGAAGGATAGTGCTAGTGTTGGGAGATCGCTGGTCGGCGCGGACTCGGTGGGCTGAAGGGCTTGTTTCCATGCTGTATATCTAAACAAAACTAAAGAAGACTAAATCAACTCCTTCTACATCCTGTTTATGTGAGGAACAAAGGTAATGTGTACATGTACAAATATTCTTCCAAAGAGGAGGAAAACAGGATTCAAAGCACAATTGTGGGGACTGAAAAAAACAATGAAGTGCAATAGGAGTGAGAAGAGTTGATTACTCGTGGAATTTCAGGCAGTTTGATATCGACCTCGATAATGGTCTGTGGAAAAGATAAGACCCAACCAATATTTACCATCAAACAGCATCATTAAAATAAAAGCATTATCTGTTCATTTGTTCCAGGTGCAGAGATCACCACATTCCACTTGGCTGTAAAATGCTTTGATACATTATTTGCTTGTTAAGAGAAAATCTTAAAACACAAGGTAGCCAACCTTTCTTTCCTTCAGTTTTATGAGGAAGCCAAATCTGAGGAAAATAATTCTGTGTTAACCAAGGGCACAAGTAGAAGACGAGGCCAGAAGCAAGGTCTCCTGCCAAGGATGTTGAGGCATTGTAATATCCAGGCTATCATTTCCATTAAAGGGCACAAATTGCTGGAGTGTGAGTAGGAAGGAACTGCAGATGCAGGTCTCCCAGTTGCTAAATACTTTAACTCTCCCTTCCATTCCCACGCTGACCTTTCTGTCCTGGGCCTCCTCCACTGTCAGAATGAGGATTAGCACAAATTGGAGGAACAGCACCAATTGGGGGGTAGCTCACAGTGGTATGAATATTGACTTCACTAACTTCAATTAACCCTTGGTTTCCCTCTCTCTCCATCTCTCCCCCTTCTTAATTCTCCAACCAGTTTGACTGTACCCCTGATTAAATGTTATCGCTATATGCTTATTTGTCACCACCTAGCAAATAATTATCTATTCTACATTTTCCTTGATCTCATCACTTTTGATGTCTTGTATAACACCTTACCCTTCCTTATCTCTGTGTTTCCCTCTCCCTTTACGCTCAGTCTGACGAAGGGTCTTGGCTCGAAACGTCCCCCTTTCCTTCTATCCACTGATGCTGCCTGTCCCGCTGAGTTACTCCAGCATTTTGTGTCTAAATTGATGAAGTAAATCAGCGGATCAGGCAGCATCTTTGCAGAACATGAATAGGCAATGTTTCGGGTTGGAACAATTCTTCAAACCCATCTTTCACTTCCATTTCCTACCTCCTGAACTAGGAAGGAAACAACAACAGCAATGACAGGTGGGAAAAAATGCTTTCTGAGATTTGATTAAAATGCTGGAGACCAGTGTGCATTTTTAAGGACGACCAAAGATAGACGTAAAACGTTGGAGTAACTCAGACAACATCTCTGGAGAGAAGGAATTGGTGACGTTTCGGGTCGAGACGCTGCCTGTCCCGCTGTTACGCCAGCATTTTGTGTCTATCTTTGGTGTAAACCAGCATCTGCAGATCCTTCCTACAAATTTAATACAAGATACAAGATACATTTATTTGTCACATGTGCCAGTGAAATGTGATCACCATACAGCCATACACTAAAATAAAGAACACAACACATAATAGATTTAAACATAAAACATCTCCACACAGCAGAATCAAAAGTTTCCCACTGTGAGGGAAGGCACCAAAGTCAGTCTCTTCCTCGATGTTCACCCGTGGTTGGGGCCTCCGGAGCCCTCAGCAGTCGCCGCTCAGGCCCGCTCGCCGGGATGTTGGCTCCCCGACGTCGGGACTGGAGTCGACTGGAGACCACGGTAGGCGGCGCGACTCTCGTCTGCAGCGGCCTCTGCAGTCCGTCTGCGTTTTTATTATTTTATGTCTATGCTTTAATGTAGTTTTTGTTATTTTTGTTGGGGTATGTGTGTGGGGGGGTGGGGGTGGTGTGGGGGGTAACTTTTAAATCTCTCCCTGCACGGGAGACCCGACCTTTTCTTTGTCGGGTCTCCGTTGTCGTTGGGGCTGCAATGAGGAGCGGCCTCCAACAGGAAGACCGGGGGCTGTGGTGCCGACTAACCTCACCGTCGCGGAGCTGGCCGAGTCCAGAGCGGGTGGAGCTGTGGTGGACGCTGCTGCGACCCGACCCCCAGAGGTTCGGTGGCTGCAACTGTGGGTTTGGCGGACGGTAACACCGGGAGCCCGCGGGTCCCTGGAGGGAGACCGCTTTTCAGGGCTCCCGCAACGGTGACTTCTCCAGCCCGAGTTGCGGGGTTGAAGAACTCCTGGAGCGGGGCCTTACATCACCGCCCCGCGCGGCTTGGAATGGCCGCGGGAGTTTGCGAGCGCACGCCGGGGCTCTAACACCAAGACCGGTGTGCGACGTTGCATCACGCGGCGTGGCTTAAATGGCCACGGGACAATCACCATCGCCCGCCGGGGGCCTTGACTTTGACTCTGACATCGGGGGGGGGGAGTGCAGTGGAGAGAAAAGTTTTTTTGGCCTTCCATCACAGCAATGTGATGGATGTTTATGTAAAATATGTTGTGTCTTGGGTCTATTTGTTTGTAATGTATGGCTGCAGAAACGGCATTTCGTTTGGACCTCAAGGGGTCCAAATGACAATAAATTGAATTGTATTGTATTGTATTGTATTGTATTGTATTGGAGGCCAGCGTCAGTGGCTTGGACCTCCCAAACAGCCGCTTCCCACCGGAGTCCGCAGCTCCTGACGTCCCCAGGCTGCGCCGGTCGGAGACTCCCGCTGGCGGCCCTCGACAAAGGGCCCCAGGGACTCCGCGATGTCGGTCAATGCCGTCCTCGCTGGCAGCTCCGTGAACCACAGCCCTGCGATGTTGGAGCAGCGGGCCCAAAGCTCCGGAGCTCCAAACGGCGATCCAAGTAGTTATCGCCCGCTCCGCGGTGAAACCAGCCGCCGCCTTTGCTGAAGCTCTGGTCCGGTCCCCGGTCCCCGGTCTCCGGTAGGAAAGGCTGCTCCGATCCAGTGGTGATTGGCCGCGAGGTGGGAAGCAGTTTAATAGAAATAGTCGCATCCTCGCCAGGAAGCGACTGGGAAGCAGTTTCCCCCTTACACCTCCCCCCTCCCCCACATAGAAAAACTAAAGAATCCCCAAAACAAAACTGTTAGACAAACTAAAATTAAAAAAAAGATAGGAAATAACGGACAGGTAGAGGCGCTTTAAATGTGGCGCCCCTAGTGGCATTAGTAGGACAGCACCGGTTTGGGACTCCTGTCCTTGCTTCTGTTATTCAACATTGCAGTCTGCCAGTTCGGTCTGCTCCATATCAGCTCCATGGGCATTGACACAGCTGATAGAGCCTCTGCCTCACAGTGCAAGAGACCCAGGATCAATCCTGACCTCCAGTGCTTGATCTGTTTTGAGCTTGCTCATTCTGCCTGTGACCCTGTAGGTGTTTTGCGTGCTCCGTATTTTTTTCCACATCCCAAAGACATGCAGGTTTGTAGGTTATTTGGCTTCTGTAAATTGCCCCAAATGTGTGGGGAGGGGATGAGAAAGAGGAATAAGTTAGAGCTAGTATGAACAGGTGATCGGTTGTCGGCATGGACTCAGTGGGCAGCATGGCCTATTTCAATGCTGTATCTTTTAAAAAAAAGACCAGAGCTTGTAATGTTGATGTCTTACTCACTACTTCAGCCCACTTCATCACAGAGGATAGCTATAGTGGTGAAACCTTGAAGAAACTGTGAGACACAAGAGTAATGCACTTGGTGGAAAATAAAGAAAAGGGTATTAGTTTCACATGGATAGGTAGGATTGCAGAGTTAAGATTGCAGTCAGGTCAATCATGATCTTATTAAATGGAGGAGAAGGTTTGAGAGATTGAGTGGCCGACTCCTGTTCCTAATGCGACATTTTTGTGTGCTCCACTGCCTAGTCTCCTCATGCAAAGAGAGTTAGAAGTGGGACCAATAACCCGTTAAATGTCTTCAATTTCCACAGCATGACTGTAAGAAATAAAAATATCTCATAAAAGCAGAGAGTTGCTCTGTTATTTTCTCATCCTATTTAGTCGAGAGAGAGAGAGAGAGAGAGAGAGAGAGAGGAGAGATGGAGAGAGAGAGAGAGAGAGAGAGAGAGAGAGAGAGAGAGAGAGAGAGAGAGAGAGAGAGAGAGAGAGAGAGAAGAGGATAAAGGCAACAGGAATAGGAGAGAGAGAGAAAGCGGGAGGAGAGGAGAGAGAGGGAGAGAGTAGGAGGGGAGAGGACGGAGGCTGCGTACGCCTGATCGGATAGCTCTTTCTCCTAGCAGCGAGGGAGCGTTTCTCTCTCGAGAGAGATCAGAATGAGTGAGTGAGTGAGTGAGTGAGTGAGTGAGTGAGTGAGTGAGTGAGTGAGTGACTATGCAGAAATGGTACAAGACTAACACGGAGAAACCTCTGACTGTGAATATGGGATTTCTGCTGGTTAAGGTAATAAAGATCATCTTTGACAGAACTTAAGCATTCAGATTGATCTACACCACCTCAAGTGGCTGACTCGTTGCATATTTCATGACATATTATACAATACATGGAGGTGATGATGATATTGAAACTATTAACATCTAACAATGGGGATTCTGTCTGTACTATAGTTAAAAGAACAGCAGTTGAATAGAGTGAATAAGAAATGTCAGATAGGATGATGGGAAGCGGAGAATAAAATTAATTTTAATAACCCACCTGCAGATTGAACTTGTAGATGTGCTGGAGGAGTAAAATTCACAATGCTCTTCAGTTTCACCTCTGTGAGCTATTTAATCTGCTAAATGCATATGCATCAATGATGAACAAAGATGATTTAAAATATGCATTCATAAATACACCAGCTGTGTCAGTTTTTTTAAATCATTTCAGAAGGTGTTCAGAAAAGGTTTGTGTGCTTTTTTCACCGAGTAGTCGGAAGATCAATTGGCAAGTCACCTTGGGCTATCTTTCATAGACATCTTAATATTGAGATGCATTGCTGCTGCCTCACAGCCTCAGCGACCTGGGTTTGACTCTGATCCTCTGTGCTGTCCATGTGGAGTTTGAACATTCCGGTCCTCTTCTTTTGTTTTCCCTACGTCCCAAAGACATCTAGGTTAGCAGATTAATTAGCTCCAGTAAATTATCCCTTGTTTAGATGTGAGAATCAGGCAGGATCTGACTGGCAGCTGAGCAAGAATGAGTTTCAGGGAAATAAGTGAGGAACCAAAATTGCTCTGACAGCTAGCATTGGCTCGATGGGTCAAATAATAATAATAATAATAATAATACATTTTATTTATGGGCGCCTTTCAAGAGTCTCAAGGATACCTTACAAAAATTTAGCAGGTAGAGGAAAAACATGTAAGGGGAATGAAATAAATAGTAGAGACATGACTAGTACACAAAGTAAAGACAGAATACAATTCAAAACACAATATGAGGCAATTAATGCACAAATGAAAAGGAAGGGGAACGTGGGGCTAAGGATAGGCAGAGGTGAAGAGATGGGTCTTGAGGCAGGACTGGAAGATGGTGAGGGACACGGAATTGCGGATCAGTTGGGGGAGGGAGTTCCAGAGTCTGGGAGCTGCCCTGGAGAAGGCTCTGTCCCCAAAACTGCGGAGGTTGGACTTGTGGATGGAGAGGAGACCGGCTGATGTGGATCTGAGGGACCGTGAGGGTTGGTAGGGGGAGAGGAGGTCAGTGAGATATGGGGGGGGCCAGATGGTGGAGGGCTTTGTAGGTGAGGATCAGGTTTTGTAGGTGATCCGGTGGGAGATGGGAAGCCAGTGAAGTTGTTTGAGGACTGGAGTGATGTGATGCCAGGATTTGGTGTGGGTGATGAGTCGGGCGGCTGCGTTCTGGACCAGTTGGAGTCGGTTGATGTAGGTGGAGCTGATGCCAAGGAGAAGTGAGTTGCAATAGTCCAGTCGGGAGGAGATGAAGGCATGGATGAGTCTTTCAGCAGCGGGAGGTGTGAGAGAGGGTCTGAGTTTGGCGATGTTGCGGAGATGAAAGAAGGAGGTTTTAATGACATGGCGGATGTGAGGCTCAAGGGAGAGGGTGGAATCAAAGATCACGCCAAGGTTGCGGGCCACTATGTTCTGAAAATATGATATGAATATAACGGAGAATGTAATAAATGACATACATCTAAAAAGGTGGTTCTCAGAAAAATCTCACTAAACCTTTTCTATTCATCTACAGTATGTTGAAGTGGGACATGAGTGTCAAGCAAATAATTCTTTAATCGTAATGCACTATACAGCTCCCAAAACCACAATGATAGGCACTGCCGTTCCCAACCTATATATATCTCCAGGGAAGCCCCGTGACCCACGCCCACTGCCAAACCAAGGCACGTGTCCCAGCCCCTAGAGCCAAGGTTTCGCACCACGCGTGGCTAACCATCAGGGACTGCCACAGGACCCTCCCCCCCCTCCCCCGAACCGAACCGGAAGTGAACGGGAAGACGAACGAGGCGGTCGGATCTCGTGCATAAGTTCCCACGCACAGGTGACATGCCCGGTAAGGACAAATTCGGGAGCAACCGGGATGGCAGACACCCCTGACGACGGGGCTGGGCTGGGCCACCTGTACTGGCTCGCTAAGGTCCAAATTGGCCGGCTTCAAACGTGCCACAGACACAGTCTTCCGCCGACCACCCATGTCCATGACAAAGGTAGTCGGCCAATTCCCTCATATGGGCCCTGCAAAGGTGACCTGTGGGCGTCGCGGCGCAGAAAAACATACAAACAGTCCATGAGAGCCGGCGACACATGGGCAGGAGCCACACCATGGCGAGACGTCGGGACAGAAGACAGGGTGCTGAACTTCTCCCACAAACGGACCAACACAGATGACGGCGGCTCCCGGGATGCACCAGCGGCCGGAATAAATTCTCCGGGAACAGTGAGCGGGACGCCATAGACTAATTCGGCTAAGGACAATGCCAAATCTTCCTTCAGGGCGGTCCGAATACCCAGCAAATCCACGGCAACTCATCCATCTATTTAGGGCCAGTGTGGTGTGCCTTCAAAGCAACCTTGAGATGGGGGTGCTCCACCAACCATTAGACTGGGGATGATACACCATCGTGTGGTGAAGCTGTGTCGCCAACAAGCAAGCCATTGTGGATCACAGCTCAGATGTGCTTAGGGCACCCCGGTCCGAGGAAATGTCCAGTGGCACCCCAAAATGGGCAAACCAGTGGGCCATGAGGGCGTGACCACACAACATTGCAGAAGTGTCCACGAGCGGAATGTCCTCCGGCCACTGCATAAAACGGTCCACCACCATCAGAAGATGCGAGACACCCTGGGATGGAGGCAGCGGGCCCAAGATATCCACGTGGTCAAAGCACCAGCGAGACCCTGAGAACTCCTGCACTGGCGCTCGGACGTGTTGCTGCACCTTTGATGTTTGGCACGGAATGCATGCCCGTGCCCAACGACCGCAACTCATGCCACATGAAACACGCAGCCACCATCATGAACATCGCACGGATAGACGGGTAGACGGGTGGGCCAACCCATGAATGACTTCGAATATCCGGCGGCGTCAGGCAACCGAGCCAATGGGCCACGGCTGCCCCGTGGAAATGTCGCACAGGACAGTAACACCGGAGGAACCCAATGGCACGTTGTCCAGCACCAAACCAGAAATTGCAGTTCAGTATGCTGGTATCTCCTCGTCTGCTCCCTGCGCCGGAACCAAGGCGGAATAGTTTATGCCCGGGGCCACGTCGAGGGTGGCCTCAATAGCTGGGTGGGACAGGGCATCAGCAACCAGGTTACATTTGCCTGCAATGTAGCGGATGTCGGTCGTGAATTCGGAGATCGACGTGAGCTGGCGCTGCTGCCAAGCGGACCAGGGATCCTAAACCTAAGCGAATGCAAAGGTGAGGGGCTTATGGTCAATGAAGGCAGTAAAGTCCCAGCCCTCCAGGAACTTTCTGCTGGGTTAAGCTGGCGACTGTAAAAGGCGAGAGGCCGCCAGTGACCGTCGAGCGACTGCTCCAGCACACTGCTGACAGCGGAGTCAGAGGCATCCACCATTAGGGATGTAGGGGTGTGTCGTCACCCGAGCCAATGCTTCCTTCGCCCCATCAAAAGCAGCCACAAAATCATTGTGCCGCTTACTATACGTCCTGCCGCTTACTAGTTAGCAACTGAAAGAGCGGCCGCATTATCCTTGCCGCCGGCGGCACGAATCGGTGATAAAACATGACCATCCCTATGAACTCCTGAAGACCCCGCAATGTGAAAGGCCGCAGGAACTGCCAAAAGGCCTCGACCTTGTCCGGGAGCAGAACAACACCGTGTAGCATCACTCGGTGGCCCTCGTTGTAGGGGTTGATGGCAAGAACCATGCTCGCTGAGGTGCTGGCACAACAAACGGAGGTGGCACAATGTTCTTGCCAAGATCAACTAGCCATGAGGATATCGTCCATGTAAATGAATGGGAAATCGAGTCCCCCGACCCATGGTGTCCATCAGGCGTTGGAAGGCCTGTGCAGCATTCTTAAGGCCGAAGGGCATACACAGGAAATCAAACAACCTGAAGGGGGTGATTATACCTGTTTTTGATACATCCTCCGGCCGCACGGGAATCTGGTGGTAGCCCCACACTACGCACTAAGTCGACCTTCGAAAGAACTTAGCCCCAGCCAGATGGGCGGAGAAGTCTTGAATGTGGGGAATGGGGTAGAGATCCGCGATGGTGGCATCGTTCAGGCAGCGGTAGTCACCACAAAGCCTCCAGCCCCTGAAGGCCTTCGGTACTATGTGCAGCAGGGAAGCCCATGGGCTATTTGTGCGCCGGACATTTCCCATAGTCTCCAATTTGTGAAACTCCAATTTGGCTATATGGAGCTTGTCGGGAGGCAGCCTGCGGGCACGAGCATGGAGTGGTGGTCCCAAAGTAAGAATGTGGTGCACCAC
This sequence comes from Amblyraja radiata, assembly GCF_010909765.2. NCBI lineage: Eukaryota > Metazoa > Chordata > Chondrichthyes > Rajiformes > Rajidae > Amblyraja > Amblyraja radiata. The sequence goes on along the minus strand of NC_045959.1, from coordinate 88,763,191 downwards.
ACCATGTTTCTGGCTGGCTGAGTGGAATTGCAGTCAAAATTTCAGGAAAGTCTGCCAAAATTTGGGAATAAATATTGGCCACTGCAGGCACCGGGTTGCGGATTGGCATGGCCGATGCAGTAGTGCGCAACGAGATAGCTTCCAGCATGGACGAGGCGTTGCACCCCCACACGTCTATTAAAAGTAATTGCGCCCGCAGGAAATCGGCACCCAGCAACGGCTGGGACACGTCTGCAACGGTGAAAGGCCAGGTGAGATGGCAAGAGCCAAAGATAAGCGGAATGGTGTGGACGCCATAGGTTCGCAGCAGTTAACGGGGGGCCCCACTTCCCAGAACGTGTCCACCCCCGATGCGGGCAAAAAAATTGACTTCCGCCCGCCCCTGTGTCCACCAGGAATTGTCGGTGGTGGGAGAGCTCAGAGAAATTACGTTTGGGGCGGGAGGGGGGGTGTGTGGGGGTGGGGGAGGGTTTGGCGGAGGGAGGGTGTGTGGGCGGGAAGCGTGTGGGCGAGCAGGGTGTGGGGGCAATCGGGGTGTGTGGTGGAGGGTGTGTGTGGGGGGAGGGTGCGTGTGGGGGGTGTGTGGGGGAGGGGGGTGCGTGGGAGAGTGGGGTGTGTGTGAGGGAGGGGGTGTGTGGGGGAGGGGTGGTGTGTGAGGGAAGGTGTGTGTGGGGGAGGGGGGGTGTTTGGGCGGGGGGGGTGTTTGTGGCGGGGGGGTTTGGGGACGGGAGGGGAGAGAGCTCAAAGGAAATACGGGGGTTGTGGGGGGCATCGCGGGGAGGAGGGCAGAAGCCAGCGAGGAAACCAGAAGGGAAGGGGCTGGAGTGGACTCACAGTGATCGCTGGTCGCTGGTCACTGGTCACTGGTCACTGGACCACTGGACCGCTGGTTGCTGGTTGCTGGTCACTGGTCTCTGGACCACTGGACCGCTGGTTGCTGGTCACTGGTCGCTGGTCGCTGGTCGCTGGTCGCAGGTCGATCTCCTCCGCCAAGATCAGATTCTCCGCTTTCCGTTTGGCAAAATTTCCCCGGCCAGGCCGGGCCGTTTCCAGTCCCTCCAAAAATTGTGTCCTGTTTGAGACCTCCGCCGGCCATCCACCTCTCCAGTAAAGATGCAATGTAGCAGGAAGGGGCGACCGTCCCTCGGAGTGACAGGAGAAAAGACCAATCCACGCCACGCTGAACGGCAGGAGAGGAGATCAATCTGCGCATGTGCGGTTTTTACGATTTTTAAACCTCGCTAAAGTTTACATTAGACCACCGATTGGACCGAAACTTGATGCAATTGCAACGCAGGAGAACGGTGAGTAAGCTGGCCAAAAAATCGTAGCGCTATCGCATAACGTTTTTGCGTAGATAGAATGACCGTGCAACTGGAAGATAACAAGATCAGAGCTTTAGTTATGTATAGATAGTCTGTTTACCATACCTCTTTAAGTTCACCCTACAGCCTCCTATGGTCCAGGGAGAGGTCCCAGTCTGTCTATGTTCTCCTTTTAACTCAGGCCCTACTGTCCCAGCAACAACCACGTGAATCTTTTCTTCCTAAAACTGGGTGACCGGAAATGTGAGCAATACTCTAAGTGTGGTCTCATCAATGGCTTGTTCAGTTGCAATCCGATACTCCCACTCATGTACTCTATGCTCTCACTGATGAAGGCAAGCATACCAACGACTTCTTCACCACCCTATCTATCTGTGTTGCCACTTTTAGGGAACTATGTACCTTTACCCTCTGCTCTTCCGGTTTTACAACACTCTCCAGGGCCCTACCATTTACTAATTGGGTCCTATGTAAGGCAACTAATGTGGGAAGGTAACAATTCACACTTAACCAATTTGTTACTTCATATATTTCTGGGAATTGGGACATGCACTCAGTCCAGCATCGATAGTCCTTGGTTTTGACCTTTGTTTAGGAGGAGAAATACGGATAACTAATGAGCCTGTCAAGTTGAAAAACCGGCAATTGGAATGGCGACTGTCAGAGTGGAACACACATGCACATCGCTTCCTTTACCAGCCCGTTATGCAGGAGGGGGACAGGGCAAGTGGGGTGAGCGCTGTCTGAGTGAAATTTACACGGTGCAAAGCCAAGGTGATACAGACATACACTGTGATGAGCAGGAAGATTGACACTGTAATTAAGACAGCTAAAGCACAGTGTACGTTAAGTCCTTTAAAAGAGGGGGGGGAGACGAGGGGCAGAGGGGGGAGAGGGGCAAGAGGGGGGAGAGGGGCGAGAAGGAGGGAGAAGGAGTGGAGACAACTTTTAAGAAGCCAGAGATACACGGCTGTGAAGCTCAGCGGCCATTTAACATTGCCTGTTGGTTATCCTTAGTTCTGAAAACTACTGCTAATGTTTTTTTTTCACAATGAGCCAATGAAATTTACCGGTCAGCACCAGCTACAACCTACGAGAACCTATGAAAGCCTTCAACCTCCTGGCACCCAACTAGGAACTCCTGGAGACCCACCTATAGCACGAGAATTCTCGCTACTCGCCATGGCGGCGTCTTTCTGGTTGCCGCTAGTTTTTCAACATGTTGAAAAATTTGTGACAACTATAATATGGCCGCGACTAGTTCCCAGAATGCGGGAACTCCTCACGACCATGAAGGCGACTCCCCGGCAACCACCCACGAACATGTGGCGACCATGTGGCGACTGCATAGTCTCCTGCCATCGCCTAAAAAGTCGCCTAAGTGAGACACGCCCATTCGGAGATTATAGGTCAGTGAGCCTCACAAAAGTGGTAGGGAAGCTATTGAAGAGAATTCTTGAGGACAGGATGCACTCACATTTGGCAGAGAATAGGCTGATTAGGGACAGTCAACATGGCTTTGTGTGAGGCAGGTCATGTCTTAAAAACTTGATTTGTAGGCTGATCCAGTAGTTTAAGTTGCATTTGATCCACATTTGATAGTTTGGATTCGGAACTGGCTTTTTGATCAGTTACAGATATGGGTAGAGAAATGGCAGATGGAGTTTAATCCGAGTAATTTTACGGCATTGCATTTTGGGAAGTCAACTGTAAGGAAAAAGTATTTAGGACCACTAACAGCATTAATGAACAGAGGGATCATGAGGTCCAAGTTCAATAGCAACAGAAATAGATAGAGTGGTAAAGAACTTATATGAAAAGAATATTGGGATGCTTCTGGGATTAGAGGTTATTAGTTATAAGCAGAGGTTGGAGAACCTTGGATGGTTCTTTCTGGAGCATCAGAGGTTGAGGGAATACCTGATAGAAGCTCATAAAATTATGTGAGGCATAAAAAGGGTTGACAGTCAGAACCTTTGTCCAAATTAGCAAATTACAAATACTACAGGCCATAGCTTTAAGAAGAGAGGGGGGAAATGGAATGGGGAGAATGTAGGGCGAGTTTGTTTACACAAAGAATGGTAGGTGCATGGAACACATTGTCTCGATATGGATCGATATGGATCGCAGAAGCGATTCATTTAATTTGGCATTATGTTAGGCACTTTGTTCTATGTTCTTACCTATATTGTATGATTATGTCGGTAAATGTTGGTTTTGTCCTGATAGCTGCAGGGGAAATAATCATCTCAATGTTACATATACATTTGTTGTGCCTGCATGAAACAATCTTTCACAATGGGGACATACTATTCCTATGAAGATACTGAGGAACAGTTGCCTTCCCTCTGTGCAAGTTCATGAGAGCCCTGTTCCTTGAGCCCCATCATTTATATTTCCTCTGTATCTCTTCATAATATTCAAAAAAATGTATCAATCCTATTCTTCAGAAAATAGAACATAGAACAGTACAGGAAAATCCACTTCAGCCCACAATGTTTGTGCCAAACATGATGCCAAGACTGTAAATGACCCAGTCATTCTCACAAACATGGTACAACAGAATTTATTAAAAGACACTTACAGTACACTATAGCATGTTGCTTCAGCTGTGTAGCGGCAATGACACTGCACAAGCTGGGTTATGATAATATGAACAGTGTAGTAGGCAGAGCTTTTAATAATAAAGCACTACATTGGTTAGTGTGGAGCAACTAATCTACATCTTTCCTTGTAGAAATAAAAGTGAAGCACATCTAAATGCAGGTGGCCTATAGAAATAAATACTATTATGAAATGGTTGTGTAATACAGTACCCGAAACGCTACTAGCGCATACAGGGATATATAGATGGTTTAAACAAAATCCCCATACCTACAAACCCGTCCCAAGCACTTGCGGTATAGATCCGCGTCTCCTCCCTTCACCGCAGAAGTAACTGGGGACTCATGTGGGGATAACACCGGAGACTCGGGGGGTGAACACGGCGAAGCCAGCAAGGTGAGCGCCGAAAGTTGGGGTGAGGGCGTGGGGGGCATGGCCAGTGGCTGATCTGCTGCAGCAGAGCATGAGGGAAGAGACAGTCCAACAGTAGAAGGGTACATCAGACGCGTGGCTTCTGGATACGAGACCGCAGGACGTGGTTCCTTCACTGGAAGGAGATGTTGACGGTTGCGTCTGTAAAGGCCTCCGTTGGCGCTCATCAGGTATGAGCGCGGCTCCTTGGCAGAGCTGTGGATGTGATCCAAATGGCCATAGCCTCTTGCCAACTAGAGAGAGGTGTAAGTGGTTTGCTGGACTTATCGAAAGATCGCTTCTGTGCATCGCGTTTCAGTTGGAGTTGTTTCTGGAGTACAGGAGTTGAATGGACCTGTGGCTGCAGCAGCTGCTGGGGCACAGGCAGGGCAGCAGGGGTTTGTCGAGACATCAGACATTGGCCTGGAAACCCCAGTATTTGGTCACGGGTGATGTTCCTTACGATAAGCAGGTCCAAGAATACTTCAGATTTAGCTGTGAGCGCTCCATTAATTGTTTGGCGCTACAGACCGCCTGTTCTGCAAGTCCGTTTTGACTGTGGAAATTCAGGACTGCTGGTGACATGGCGAAAATCCCACCATTGAGCAAGGTTTTCCAAACACTGACTGGTGAACTGACTGTCGTTATCAGACATGAGACGTGCAGGGGCGCCATACACGGAGGCGAGACAGCTTTTGGATGACTGTGTCTGATGTGATGTTTTAGAGTAGGTCAATTTCGAACCAGCCGGAATATGAATCAACGAGAACCAGATAGTGTTTTCCACACCACTCAAATATGTCGGTAGCGGCCGTGGACCACGGCAGAAGAGGAACAGGGTTTGAGATCAAGGGTTGTTTGTGCTGTTGCGGCATTAGGCTTTTGCAGACAACGCAGGATTCGACTTTTTTGCGTATATACTCGGTCAAACCGGGTTATTAAAAAATGCTCTTTGTTCGTTGTAAGGTCGCTTCCACGGCCCCTGTGGATGGTATCAGAGTACTTGTCTTGAAGAACTGCTGGGATGACTGCTTTGTGACCCTTGATTATGACCCCGTCCTGTAGCACCAGTTTGTCGCAAACCAGGTAGTTTGGGCGAATCGCATGTGGGGTATTATGTTGTTCATCCTGCCAGCCACGCTGGATGATTGAGGACATTAGTTGTAGAGTATTATCTTTATTTGATGCTGTATGCTATGCCAGGCTGCTTAGGCATTCACTAGGTACGTACCATCATTACTGTGAGCTGGTCTTGTTCTGAGGGCTGTTGTTTGCAGGTTTTGCATGGGGCTCTTGATAGCATGTCAGCTAGATGCATGTCCTTGCCCTTTTTGTAGACTATAGTGAAATCGAAACTCTGTAGCTGCATCATCATACGTTGCAGGCGAGCCGGAGCGGCGTGAACGGGTTTGTTCAGAATGGTGACCAGCGGCTGGTGGTCTGTTTTCACAATCACGGACTTGCCAAAAATTAAGTCTTTGAATTTTGTGCAGGCAAATACCACAGCAAGCAATTCCTTTTCAATCTGGGCATTACATTGTTCAGTCTCAGACAGGGTGCGGGAGGCGTAACCGTCTGCAGTCACCATTGGTGGAAGTCTGTAGGCAAGCAGCGCCAAGTCCATATTGGGATGCATCACATGTGAACGTCACCGGCAACTGCAAAGCAAAGTAGGCGAGTGTTGGTGTTGTGGCTACCAGGTGTTGTGGCTCCCTGGTGTTGTGGCTACCAGGAACAGGCAGTGTTCTTGTGGGTCTGTTCCTGCAGGAGGGCAGACATATCACTGAGGTTGGGAATTAATTTCCCCAACCATTATCAGGAATCTCTGTAAACACATAACATCAGTGGGAGCTGGCATCTCGTTGATGGCAGTGGTCTTGGAGTGATCTGGTTTGAGGCCATCACTGGTGAATACGTATCTGACATAGTTGACCTCTGTGACATGAAATCTGCATTTTTGAGGGTTGAGCTTGAGATGGATGTCTTTAGCACGGTCTAGTACTTTTTTCAAATTGGCATCATGTTCAGCCGTGTTGCGTCCGGCAACAAGAATATCATCGACAATTATGGCGCACGGGTACCCCGCAAATAATTGTTCCATTGTGCGTTGGAAGACCTCACTAGCAGAGTTGATGGCAAAGGGCATCCGCAGAAACTTATAGCCACCAAAGGGGGTGCCGAACGTGGTGTGATTGGATGAGGTAGGATCCAGCGGGATCTGCCAAAATGAACATTTGGCATCCAGAACAGGGAACATAGATGCACTGCCTATCTGAGTAGCAACTTCCTCTACTGTACGCATCGGGTAGTGAAGGCATCTGATCGCTGTGTTCAGGTCTCTGGGGTTGATGCAGATTCGGATTTCTTCCTTGTTCTTCTTTGTTGCAACCACCATGGTAGAAACCCAGTCAGATGGGTTGGTGACCGTGGCAATAACACCAAGGGACACCATCCACTGGAGCTCATTGTACACTCTGTTGCACATAGCATGCGGAATACGTTGTGGTGCTCGGACCACAGGTAGGACATTTTTGGATCAGTGGTGATGTTGTACTTGATGGGCAGCTTTCCAAGCTTGTCATCAAATAGTTATTTGTATTGTGAAAGTATCTGCTGAGTGGAGCCCTCAGTGGGGAAAATTTGATGGACAGTAGGACCAAAGGTAAACAGTCCTAGATCCTGGCATGCGTTAATGCCTAGCAGAGATGCAGAATTTCCACGGACACTGAAAAGCTTCAGTTTGTGAGCTTGGGACTCCAGGCGGCAATTCAGTTCAGTTTCTCCAAGTGGGAGCAGTTCCCCACCCCTGTACGCTTGCAAAGTGACTGAAGTGTTTGCAATATGTTTGTCATTACGGATTTGTTTAAATTCAGATAAAGACATGACATTGCACTAGGCACCAGTGTCAATCCTTGTTGCTGGTGATGTTGCTGCTAACGAGCAGAGAGACTTCAGGGTCAAGTTGCTTGTTAGTGGAAGCAATCAGCGAGTTGATGTTAGGACTGTTATCTTCATGCTCTGGGAGCTGAACAGGAGATGGCGCTTCCAGCTCCTGATATTCATCATCAGTAGGTTCATGTTTTAACAGGTGCACAGACTGCCTTAGGAACAATCGAGCTATGTGTGAACAAAAACATTTTATGGTGATTCATCTTGTAACAGTAGTGGTGTGGCGGTCCCTGGGGGGTAGGCCACTCCTTGGATCATCCCCCTCACCGATTGAGGGACAGGGGCGTTGGTCTGCCACGGGGTTTCCCGACGACGCTGTCAGGGGTGCTCTCTTCTGCTACAGGGTTACCCGACGATGCTGTCAGGGGTTCTCTCGAGGGTGTTGTGATGTGTACTCTGACAGTTGGAATAAAAAGCTTCTCTTGAATCCGCCTGGCGTCTGGCCTTTTCCTGACCTTGACCAGGCCACTACACTGGTGACCCCGCGTCGTTCATCACGCATCGTGATGGATAATAACGCTGTTGCGCTGAAGCTCCCAACTCTGTGGACCGAAGAACCCGAAACCTGGTTCCAGCAGGCAGAGGCACAGTTTGCTGTGAGAGGTATCACGCAGGATGAGACTAAGTACTATTACGTGGTTGGCTCGCTTGACCAACTAACTGCGAGGCGAGTTAAGCCTTTCTTCAGGGCCCCCCCGGTAACAAATAAATATACTGGCCTTAAAGAATTTCTCATCAGGAGGTTTGGCCTGGATGACGCTGAGCAGGCAGCTCGCATTTTCAGAATGGATGACCTGGGCGACCGCCGGCCGTCTGCCCTCCTGGAAGACATGCTCACCCTAATGGGGGACCATGAGCCGTGCTTTCTGTTTAAATATGCCTACCTTCAGCAGCTGCCTCCTGACATTCGCATGCAGCTCGCCAGGGATCCGTTTACCGACATGCAGGCGCTGGGTGAACATGCCGATGAGCTGTGGAATTCTCACCATCACAACCTGGAAGCAGTGGACGTCCTTCCCGAGGCGTTTGGAGACTCAGAGCAGGTCGGGACCGCTATCCACCGCGTCTCCGCTGCTCCCGGTCGGCCCCCGCGGAAAAATCCGGCGGCCATTGCGCATTCCACAGCAGGCACGTCCTTCCTGCACGGCCAGCCTGCAGTTTGAACCAATGCCAGCAGAGGTCCCTGGCGCTCAAACCAGCCTAATTCGCCTGCAGTTCATCCAGACGCCAGCAAAGCTGGTTGGTGCTATTACCATCGCCGCTGGGGAGCTGCAGCCAGGCTTTGTCGCCCACCCTGTTCGTTCTCGGGAAACTAAAGGACCGGTCGTCAGTGATTCCTTTGGCGGCCGGCACAATTCATTGCGTTTTCGCTTGGGATCGCCGCAGAGGGGGACGTTTCCTCGTCGACACTGGTGCGGAAGTGACTGTTCTGCCTCCCTCCATCGCCGACATCCGTGCGGGCAAGCAAGGCCCCCTCCTCACCGCGGCGAACGGGAGTGCTATTCGCACCTACGGGTTTCGCACCATCCCCCTCAACTTTGGCCGCAACTCGTTTCCGTGGAGGTTCGTCATTGCAGACGTATCCCAGCCGCTGCTGGGCGCCGACTTCCTTCGAGCCCATTCACTGCTCATGGATGTCAAGCGGCGGCGCATGATGCACTCTGTCACGCTGGAGCCGGTCTTCCTCCATACTGGTGATCCTGTATCACGCCCTGATGGCCCCCTGTCATCCGTAGATGCGACTTTCGCGCGCATCCTGGCAGATTTTCCCGGCATTCTCTAACCCCACTTCCGCTCCTCCACCCCCAAGCACGGGGTGGAGCACCATATCCTCACTACTGGCCCGCCTGTGCACGCCCGGGCACATCGTCTCGCCCCAGACAAGCTCCGTCTAGCTCGGGAGGAGTTCCGCCAGATGGAGGCGATGGGCATCGTGCGTCCCTCCGATAGCCCATGGGCCTCATCGCTCCACATGGTCCCTAAGAAGAACGGGGGCTGGCGCCCGTATGGGGATTACCGTCGCCTGAATGATGCGACCGTCGCCGACAGGTATCTGGTCCCGCACATTCAGGACTTCAATGCCCATCTGGCCGGAGCATCTGTATTCTCCAAGGTGGACCTCGTGCGGGGGTACAATCAAATTCCGGTCCGCCCCGACGATATCCCGAAGACGGCCATTATTACACCATTTGGTCTATTCGAATTTGTGCGGATGCCGTTTGGGTTGAAGAACGCCGCGCAGGCCTTTCAGCGGCTTATGGACTGCGTGTGCTGCGGATTGGACTTTGTCTTTGTGTACCTGGATGACATTCTGGTGGCCAGTCGCTCGCGACAGGAGCACTGCATCCACCTCCGTCAACTGTGTCAGCGCCTCAGCGATTTCGGTTTGGCTATCAACGCGTCCAAGTGCCGTTTCGGGGTGATGGCTATCGACTTCCTCGGACACCACGTGACTGCACAAGGGGTGGTGCCTCTGCCGACCAGGGTGGACACTATCCGCAGGTTCCCCCTTCCGACCACAGTTAGGGGCCTGCAGGAATTTGTGGGGATGGTCACCTTCTATCACCGCTTCCTGCCGTCAGCGGCAGCAATCATGCGTCCGCTTTTCCACCTGATTGCTGGTCATCGCAGGGAGGTTGATTGGTCCGTGGAAGCAACAGCGGCATTCGAGAGGGCTAAGCAGGCACTCGCTGAGGCCACAATGCTCGTCCACCCACGAGAGGATGCCACGGCCGCCTTGACCGTGGATGCTTCTGAGGTTGCGGTTGGGGGAGTTTTAGAGCAGCTTGTTGAGGGTTGCTGGCAGCCACTTGCCTTCTTCAGCAGGCATCTCAGTGGTCCTCAGCGTCGCTACAGCGCCTTCGACCGTGAGCTCCTTGCCCTGTACCTCGCCTTACATCATTTCCGCTATTTTCTGGAGGGGAGACCATTTACTGCATTCACGGACCACAAACATAGAAACATAGAAATTAGGTGCAGGAGTAGGCCATTCGGCCCTTCGAGCCTGCACCGCCATTCAATATGATCATGGCTGATCATCCAACTCAGTATCCCGTACCTGCCTTCTCTCCATACCCTCTGATCCCCTTAGCCACAAGGGCCGCATCTAACTCCCTCTTAAATATAGCCAATGAACTGGCCTCAACTACCCTCTGTAGCAGAGAGTTCCAGAGATTCACCACTCTCTGTGTGAAAAAGTTTTTCTCATCTCGGTTTTAAAGGATTTCCCCCTTATCCTTAAGCTGTGACCCCTTGTCCTGGACAAGCCGCTAACCTTCGTGTTCGCCAAGGTATCAGACCCATGGTCTGCCCGGCAGCAGAGGCAGTTGGCGTATGTGTCCGAGTACACCACCTCCATCCGGTTCGTTGAGGACAAATTCAACAGGGTGGCCAATGCCTTATCGAGACCTGCAGTTCACACGGTTCTCCAAGTCGGTGAGTGGATCAATTATTCCGCCCTGGCAGCCGCTCAGCTTGTCGACGAGGAGATGGCCGCCTATCGTACGGCGGTTTCGGGCCTGCAGTTGGAGGACGTTGTCTGTGGTCCTGGGGGTACCACGCTGCTGTGCGATGTCTCCTCTGGAGTTCCGCGACCCATCGTCCCCATCGCCTGGCGGCGCAGGGCGTTTGAGGTGCTCCATGGACTTGCGCAACCCTCCGTCAGGGCGACAACGGCCCTGGTAGCCTCCCGCTTTATGTGGCACAGGCTGCGGAAGGAGGTTGGACATTGGGCGCGCACTTGCATCCCGTGCCAGACCGCCAAGGTGCAACGACACGTGCACGCGCCGTTGCAGGAGTTCCCCATTCCTCAGAAACGTTTCGACCACATTCACGTGAACATCGTGGGGCCACTGCCGTCGTCCCAGGGCATGACCTATCTATTCACCGTTGTGGACCGCTTCACGTGGTGGCCTGAAGCCATTCCGCTACAGAATTCTGCAACAACCACCTGTGCTCGAGCATTGTTGGCGCACTGGATCGCCCGGTTCGGTGTTCCACTGGACATAACTTCCGACCGGGGGCCTCAGTTCACGTCAGAGCTGTGGTCAGCCATGGCACGCCTCCTGGGTGCCTCCTCCCGCCTCCTGCACCACACGACGGCGTACCACCCGCAGTCGAACGGCCTAATGGAGCGGTTTCACCGACAGCTTAATGGTGCCCTGAGGGCGCGGCTCACTGACCCAGACTGGGTAGATGCTCTACCGTGGGTTTTGCTGGGGATACGCACCGCACCCAAGGAGGACTTGGACTCCTCCTCTGCCGAGTTGGTGTATGGGTCTCCGTTAACGGTGCCTGGGGAGTTCATCCCGCCGGCACGTGGCCAGGTGGAGCAAACTTCGGATGCTCTGCAACGTCTTCGGCAGACAGTGGGCAAGCTGGCGCCGGTGCCCACGTCTCATCATGGGTCCTTCCGTCCGCACGTTCCCTCTGCTCTGGAGGACTGCCAGTTTGTTTTTCTGCGCAGGGATGCACATCAGACACCTCTACAGCGGCCGTACGAAGGTCCCTTCCGGGTCTTGGAACATGGCTTCTCGACTTTCGTCCTGGACATGGGGGGTCGGCGTGAGACTGTTTCAGTTGCGCGGTTGAAGCCAGCACTTATTGATATTGATCGGCCGGCGCTGGTAGCGCGGCCCCGTAAGCGAGGGCGGCCTCAGTCTAGGTTACCTCCTCCTCTGGCTACTTCGTCCCCCGCACTTGTTGATCAGTCGCCTGTTCCGGGGCCGAGCGTTGTGTGCACCCGGGCTGGCCACCGTGTACGCCCTCCTGTCCGTTTCGTACCTCGGGTACTTGGTGGGGGGGGTCCTGTGGCGGTCCCTGGGGGGTAGGCCACTCCTTGGATCATCCCCCTCGCCGATTGAGGGACTGGGGCGTTGGTCTGCCACGGGGTTTCCCGACGACGCTGTCAGGGGTGCTCTCTTCTTCTACGGGGTTTCCCGACGACGCTGTCAGGGGTTCTCTCGATGGTGTTGAGGTGTGTACTCTGACAGTTGGAATAAAAAGCTTCTCTTGAATCCGCCTGGCGTCTGGCCTTTTCCTGACCTTGACCAGGCCACTACAGTGGCAAATGATTCTGAAAGCAATGCAGAATTTGCGACGTGGAACGTGGGAGCCGTCACAGTTAGAGCACCGTTCGATAAATCTCTGAGGCTGTCAAGGTGGTGTGTAGGGTTGTGAACACTGGTTATGATAGGAGGTGTCGGTAGCATTGACACTGTACGAGGAATGTGGCCCAGAGCCCAAAGACTTTGTGTGAGAAACAGTTAGTTCAGCAATCCCGCAAGCATGATCAGCTCAGGCCAAGATCAGTTCAGTAACACGGAGCAGTTCATCTCGTACCTTATCACTAAGCAGACCTCCTACCAGTTTGTCGTGGATGAGATCCTCACACAGATCCCCAATACGGCAGCGGGCAGCCATGTGTTTCAGATCACTAATGAAAATCTCAACATGTTCTCCTTGCTGTTGGTAGCGAGCAAAAAACGTTCAAGTATGGAGTTGACACGAAGGTCACACAACTGTCTGAACTTAGTGAGTAGGACTGCAGGGTCATCAATAGTTTCAGCAGGTACCAAAATCTTGTTGTGATCCAGTACTGCAGGCGTGTAGTCGAAACGCTCAGCGCACTTCATTGCTTCAGGATCAGCGACATTGAGTAGGATAGGGGCATGGACATCTGGTGCAGCATTGCGATGAGCAGCACGAATGTAATGGTTGAAGTCGCGCTCAAAAATGCGCCAACGTTCAGCATTGTCCGAGTCAAAGATCAGAGGGTCTGGATGGCGAAGTGAGCTGGCCATGGCAGCGATAGTGAAAAGACAAAACAAAAGGACAAAATAAAAACCGATATACGTAAACACAGAGTGGGTTAACAACCACTTCTTGACATCATGTAAATGACCCAGTCATTCTCACAAACATGGTACAACAGAATTTATTAAAATACACTTACAGTACACTACAGCATGTTTCTTCAGCTGTGTAGCAGCAATTAGACTGCACAAGCTGGGTTATGATAATGTGAACAGTGTGGTAGGCGGAGCTTCTAATAATAAAGCACTAATAATAAAGTGTGGAGTAACCAATCCACAAAGACCATCTCTTATCTGCCTGCATACAATCCATATCCTTCCATTCCCTGCACACCCATGTGCCTATTGGAAAGTCTCTTAAACGCCACTATCATATCTGCCTCAACCCCCATTCCCCCACAGCGCATTCCAGGCACTCACTTTCCTCTGTGTAAAAAGGCTTACCCACATATCTCCTTTAAACTTTGCCTCCCTCTAGTTCTTGATTTTTCTATCCGAGGTAGATTTTACTTTGGAGTCACGTGAGTGACTACGTGAAGACCCCGCCAGCACGCATGCGCGTCATAGCGTCTCACGCAGTGCACAGCGACGGGCGGGAGAACGAGCTCTCCCGCAGCAAGTTTAAAAATGGGACCTCCAGGTAAGTAAACTACTCTGATGTCGTATTTTGGAAATCCTTGTTCTGCTTCTCGTTACAGCGCAATGAACAAGGGAAGACAACCAAAGAAGGTCGTACCCCATCCGACTGCGATGGACCAGGAGGGTCCCAGCAGTGGGGGGCGACTGGCGGCACCTGGACCGCACACGCTGCGGTCCTCAGTCACCGACAATATTTATGTACAGCCAAGCCCAGCGCCGCTAGCACCACAGCTCGAACAACCGCAGCGGGCTGGAGGCAAGGCTAAACGGAAGTCGGACCGGCCGGTTTACTGCGGAAGACTCACCGCCCGAGAGCGGCAGAGGTGACCGTTTGGGCCGCATGGAAAGGCTCATGGAGCAAATGCTCCAGCGAGACTTGCTCCGGGATATGGGGCAAGCTCGCCAAGGGAGCACAAGCACTCCCGCTCCAGTGCATTACCAAGCACTGGCCATCGCATCACCCTCAGCAGAGGGGAGCGTTGGCGACCAGGACTGGGCTGGTCAAGAACAGGGGTCACTGGCTGAAGAACACGGCAGTGTGCTGGGGGTACAGGATCAGGAAGAGCTGCTGGGAGTGGTGAACAGCTACATGGCAACACCGCGAGCGGGACGGCCGTTACAGCCCAAACTGGCGGCCAATATTGACTACCTCTCCTTTAATCCACTCCAAGAACAGGTAGTCAATGAGGCGATGGATCTATACACGCCTCCCGAAAATTGCATATCGCTCAATGTACCAGCCGTTAACAGACAAATCTGGGGGTACATTGGGCAGGGTATCCGAACCCATGAACTCAAATTACAAAAAATACTGAAGCTCCTGACGTCGGCTATAACTTCATATGCTCGTTCCGTGGACGGGGTTGACATGACAAACAATCAACAGGACACCCTGGCTCTGCTGTGCAACACACAGTATAAGATCAACAACTTCCGGAAGGAGGCCATAAGACCTGCCATCAACCCAAAATTCGCAGGACTGTGTAAAACGCCGACCTCAAAGCCACAGATCCTGCTATTTGGCAAAGACCTACCAAAGCAAGTGAAAGATCTGGATGAAGAGTCCAAGGCATTTGGACTCATGAGGCCCCGGAATGAGAAAAACCCAGACGGCAGTACCCCTACGCATCCACCAGTAGGCGTCTACTTCATGGTACTGGTGAAAGAATGGGGCCCGCATATGTTTTTTAGGACAGGGCCCAGAGCGGACCCCATGGACGATGCGCCACCCCCACACAGCACCACCCCGACAGACAAAGAACCAGAAGCCCAAGAAGTGAACATTCTACCAATAACAATGGAGGTAGGTGGGTCTGCTTCCTACCAGTACATAAAAGGTGGGGGCCTTTGCTAACAGGGGGAGGCTACACCTGTTTTTGGAAGCATGGAGGACTATCACACTTGACAATTATATACTAAAAAGTATTCAAGGATATAAAATTGAATTCATTCAAGAAAGTATGCCACCAGTTCAGCATGCACCCCAAATGGGATTTACCCTCTCACTAAAAGAAAAACACGAGGGACAAGCAGAACTGGTGAGGTTACATACAAAGGGAATCATAGAGAAATCTAAACATGAACCTTTGGAATTCGTATCAAATATATTTACTAAAACCCAAAAAGATGGTGGATGTCGCATCATCATTGACTTAACCACGTTGAATACTTTTGTTAGGTATATACACTTTAAAATGGAAACATTTGTAACTGCCAAACAATTGATTTCCAAAGGATACTTTATGGCAAGCATCGACTTAAAAGATGCATACTATTCAGTACCCATTCATAAGGATCATCGTAGATACCTAAAATTTAACTGGATGGGGCAACAATGGCAGTACAAATCGTTGCCTAATGGTCTAACATCAGCCCCAAGACTGTTTACCAAGATATTAAAACCGGCCCTGGCAATACTAAGAAAACAAAAACATATTGTCATGGCATATCTTGATGATATTTTGATAATAGGTAAAACCATGGAATTAGCTAATTCAGCAGTATTAGCTACTAAACATTTATTTGAAACCTCGGGGTTCGTCATACATCCAGATAAATCTAAGTTGACGCCATCCACAACTATGGACTATCTGGGATTCACAATTAACTCAGTCCACATGTCTGTAAAGTTGCTAAAAGAAAAAGCAGCAGAATTGGCACAAGCCTGTAACAAATTAATGGTTAACAATCAACCAACCATTCGACAAGTGGCAAGAGTAATTGGGAAATTAGTAGCAGCATTTCCAGCTACCCAGTTTGGACCTTTGCATTATCAAAACTTACAAAGAGCAAAGGTGCAAGCGTTAAAACAACATGCAGGTCACTTTGACCGAACCATGAAATTACCAATCAAAGCAATATCAGAGTTACAATGGTGGAAAGAGAACATTTGGCATAGTTCCAGTCCCATCATTATCAATAATCCAACATTAACAATACAAACAGATGCTAGTGCTCAAGGCTGGGGAGCAACTAATACTATATCCAGTACAGGTGGTAGATGGAATAATCTAGAATCATCACTACTGCAGACACTGGGTATAAACTATTTGGAAATGTTGGGTGCGTTCTATGGGTTAAAAGCTTATTGTTCAACTATGCACCATTTGCATTTCCGCTTACAGATTGACAATACCACAGTGGTGGCCTATATTAACCATATGGGCAGGATAAAATCGATATCATGTGATAATCTGGTAAACACAATCTGGCAATGGTGTGTTGACAAACATATTTGGCTATCAGCAACTTATCTACCAGGTAAGCTAAATACAGTGGCAGACACCAGGTCACGCAAATTCAATGATAACACCGAATGGATGTTAAACCCCAAAGCATTTGCTGAAATTACAAAGCAATATGGAAAACCAGATATCGATCTCTTTGCATCCTGACTGAATCGCCAGGTACCTACATATGTCGCTTGGGAATCAGACCCTGAGGCGATGGATGCATTCTCGCTGAACTGGGGGAACTGCTTTTTCTATGCCTTTCCCCCCTTCTGCCTCATCAGTCGGGTACTACGCAAAATACAGATGGACTCTGCTTCAGGTATTTTGGTAGTACCCGACTGGCCTACACAGCCATGGTTCCCAGTGGTCCTTGACAGGGGCATTGAACCACCCATGACCATTCCCAGTGGACCAGATCTACTGATCCACCCTGTCTCAGGTGAAAGTCACCCATGCCATGACAGAATAAACCTGTTGGGTTGCAGACTCTAAAAAGACCTTTACTGGACCTGGGATTGTCAAATAGGACAATCATGTCAAATGGACATGATGACAGCATCTCACCGACTTTCCACCAAGAAACAATATCTCTCCAGTATCAGAAAATGGGAAACATACTGCTCAAGAACAGGGACAACATACAGAACAACAACCATAACTAATGTACTGGAGTTCCTGTCCAGCCTTCACCACGATGAAGGTCTGAGCTATAGCACTATCAATTGTGCTAGAAGTGCACTGTCGGCCTATCTGGGGCAGGCACCAGTACAACAGGCCATAGGGTCTCATCCGCTGGTGGCCAAATTAATGAGAGGGATCTTTAATACAAACCCCCCTAGACCTAGGTACACCAAGATCTGGGATGTCAGTGTTGTCCTGACATACTTAAGGGGATGGCCACCAGCCAGATCCCTCACTCTGGAACAGCTAACCCTGAAAACGGCTATGCTGATGGCGTTAGTCTCAGCACAAAGGGTCCAGTCCCTTTACCTACTCAGACTGGACAATATGGTCATTACATCTGACCAAATAACGTTCACTATTCAGGAGCTGGTAAAACAGAGCAGACCAGGAACTTCAGGACTCATTATGGAATTCCGGGCATACCCACCTGAACCCCGTTTATGTGTCATGACACACCTACTACAATACATCAACACAACCAAAGATCCCGAGGGAGAGAAAAGGCACTATGGGTCAGCTACAAAAAGCCACATGGTCGGGTGTCGTGTCAAACCATCTCTAGATGGCTCAAACAGGTATTGGGAGCTGCTGGAGTGGATACTGATATTTACACATCTCACTCCACCAGGGCAGCATCTACATCGGCGGCTAACAGAATGGACGTGCCATTAGACCACATCCTGGCAACAGCGGGGTGGTCCATGGAAAGAACTTTCCAAACATTCTACAATAAGCCAATAGTAAAACCTGTTTCATTTGCAGAGAGAATTTTAGACTCTGCAAATATATAATTTAAGCCCGGGGGAGCGTTATTTTCTTTGTTATTGTTTCAAATAAATATCATTATTGTTTTATAAACAGATTAATGTTTGATTACGATAACATACTTCCTCCCTTGGATGACTTCGGCAGTGAGTGAAGCATGGATTGTTACACGGTTTGAAATCACAGAGCTTTATAATCTTCACGTAGTCACTCACGTGACTCCGAAGTAAAATAGTAAGATTAAACGAGAACTTACCAGTTTGAAGTTTGATCTTTATTTTATGAGGAGTTACGATGAGGGATTACGTGCCCTCCGCTCCCACCCTCAATTATAAAGGTCAACTGGTATCTTAGTTCTCCTTATCTTTACTATGTTTATTTCAATTATTGTGTTGTTTCTGTGATTCCACACCGTTGCTTTGAAGTATGTCGCGCATGCGTGCTGGCGGGGTCTTCACGTAATCCCTCATCGTGCCTCCTCATAAAATAAAGATCAAACTTCAAACTGGTAAGTTCTCGTTTAATCTTACTATTGTCTACCCTATCAATGCCTATCATAATTTGATGTGATTCTGTCAGGTCTCCCCAAATCCTCCAGCATTCTTTCAAATATTATTTGACGATTTATATTGGGGGCAGATGCCCAGATTTCTACAACCAGCACTGTGAAGTGAATCCTGATTTCATTTCTGAATTCCCCCAGACAAAGGAAATCGTTTCTATCTATCCACCTTATCTAAATCATTTCATTGTGTTGAATATTTCACTTAGATTACTGCTCATGTTTAATTCTCAAGACATTACAGAAGAGTGAACTAAACTTATCTTATTGTAAAAAAACAAGAGAAGTTACGAGCAGCATCAATCAATTATTTTTCTCTATCAGGATGTAGCATAATAAATTAATAATGAAGTTGATTCTATTTAGTCTGAGAGTTCTTCACACTACTATCTCAGTAGCAATAGGCATGCTTAGCTAAAATTTGAATCAAATTCAAATGCTATTAAAAAATTGTCCAAATAAAATTAGCACAAACAGAAACAATTTTGATTGTCATCTACAGCAGTAGTGGGCATATTTAAAACTCATGGACAATTTATGAGGGTAAAGGTGATATTACTCAGTAATATTCTGCTAAAAAGAGATGCTTTGGACAGGAGGGCGCAAATGCCTATCAGAACATCGAATCAGTGTAATCTGAATAATTTCTGTAATTACGTGTAATTTCTACACATTTGAAGATACCAAAAATATTAAGTCAATACTCACGGTAAAATATTTATTTCAAAAAGACCACATAAGACAATTTAAAAGAAAAGGAAAGACTGATATTAGAAAATAGTCAAGCATATTAGCCAAGCACTAAGGCATGGTGGCGCAGTAGTAGAGTTGCTGCCTGCCAGCGCCAAAGACCCAGGTTCGATCCTGATTACTGGTGCTTGTCTGTACAGGGTTTGTATGTTCTCCCTGTGACCTGCACGGGTTTTCTCTAGGAGCTCCGGTTTCCTCCCACACTCCAAGATGTACAGGTCTGTGGTCTAATTGGCTTCGTATAATTGTAAATTGTCCCTAGTGTGTGTTGGATAGTGTTCATGTGCAGGGATCGTTGGTCGGCATGGACTCGGTGGGACGAAGGGCCTGTTGCCATGCCGTATCTCTAAACTAAACTAAACTAAACACTGTCGAGCTGCAAAGGACCAAAGGTTAGGTCATGCAGACAGACTATGCTGTGAAAGTGCCAACCTGGACAAAATCTTGGATGGACTGAAAGAAGGTCTGAAACAGATTGCAAAGCCAAAGTGAGAATTTGAAAGGGGATTTGAAAACAAGAATCTAAGTTTTTCAGTTGTGGTGCACTCAGGAGGAGTTAGTATAGATTAGTAGGCAGAAGAATGACCTTTGCCTGATTCATGCTAAGGGAAGGAGTATTTACATATATATACATCAAATAAAGATTATAGTCTGGAGTATGCTATTTGGTTTTTAGATGTAAACCACTGTCTCACGGTGCGAGTCGACCCACGAGTGACCCCGAGTTTAAAACAAATTAAACTCGTGGTAATCACGTACAATTAACTTAGCGGGAACGTCGGAACTCGTGGACGCAACTTAGCGACTCGTGGCGCTAACGGCAGGTACCCGGGAAACTTGTTAACTCTTGAAAAACTTTAAACATATTTACAGATTTCCACGAGACAAATTTACTCTTGAAGTTAAAATTTGAAACATTTAAACTCGTAAGAACGTAGTAGCCCGTAAGTTTACCGTAGTGATTCGTGTGTCTACCGTGGGCACTCTTTAACTCAGCGGGACAGGCAGCATCTCTGGAGAGAAGGAATGGGTGACGGGATGGTGTTTCCAAATTTCTGCTGCTTCTTTGTGTTACTACAGCACCATGTGTTCACTTTTTGTCAACCAGCATCTGCCCTTTCTTGTGTATGACATTATTTGTATCCATGGCAGTTGATTGTCGCTCCCATCAGTTTCACAGGGGGTCGGGATGGGACTGGAGTTTGGAGGGAAAGGTGGGGGGGGGGGTAGTGATTGCCCATGGGGTTCACTGTCGAGGACTTCATAATGCAGAGAGCATTATAAACAGTGGAGCGATTAACCCTGGAAAGGGGGGAGACTTCTCTCTGAGTCGGACCAAGGAAACTGAAGCAGGAATTTTCTTGAGGTTATTAATGACAAATAAATGGATGAGAAGGGTTTAGAGGGCTATGGGCCACATGCAGGCAAATAGGACTACCCCAAGATGCCAACTTGGACGGCGTGGCCAAGCTGGGCCAAAGGACCTGTTTCCGTGTTGTACAGCACCATGACTAAGGCCTAACCAGTGGGATTGACATGTTTTGTATTTTTCTTTTCTACAGATGCAGTGTATTTTGGTGACTATTGCACACTGCCCAGAGAGAAGGGATGGGCGGGTTAGGTGAGCAGAGAGTGCGATCGTTTGCAGTTGCAGAGGGAGGGGGCAAGGGCGGTACAGTTCCCAGTTCCTGTTCTACCGAGCGTGTGGACGTGGACGGGTGGCTTGGTTGGTGGCGGCCCATGGTGTGGCAGAGTCGGCGTGCCTGCTGACTCCCACCCCTGGTCCAGGGCCACTCTGGGAGAGAGCCCCCGAGCACCTGCCCCGGGGCGACTGGCACTGACCTGCTGGCGTCGCTGACGTGAAGACGGTGCGAAGCCCCCGCGCCCGGTGCAATGGGCGGGGAGCTGGAGAGGGGAGGGAAGGGGTCACACACATGGCCGGGAAGCAGAGGGGTGGGGGTGGCGACAGACAGGGCCAACAATGAGATGGAGAAAGACAGAAACGCAGACGTGCAAAGGAGACCTACAATAGTGCATTATCTCTCTCGCGTTATGGCGGATGATTGTCGCCTGCCCGCTGTTTCTGACGCAAATATCCTTGGGATTGTTGCCCTTCGTGTTGGCGTGGAGGGGGAGGGGGGTATTGTGCTGTTTGATCGCCCCCTGCTATCCCTGGGACAGGTAGATACAGTGGCTTTTGAGACTGGTGGGCAATCACTACCAAAGTGTCTGCCCACACAGTCAGTACACCTCTCCTACATTTGACTCCTGTACTAAGTCACCCCAACCCCCCCCCCCTCCTCCCCCCACTACCCTCACCCCCCCCCCCCCCCCCCACCTTTCCCTCCCAACTCCAGTCCCGTCCCGACCCCCTGGGAAACTGAAGGGAGCGACAATCAACTGCCACGGATACAAATAATGTCATACACAAGAAAGGGCAGATGCTGGTTGACAAAAAGTGAACACACAGTGCTGGAGTAACACAAAGACGCAGCAGAATTTTGGAAACATCATCCCGTCACCCATTCCTTCTCTCCAGAGATGCTGCCTGTCCCGCTGAGTGACCATACTGAGGGAATTCCCACGTATATGAAGCAGAGATAAACGCTCTGGCACTGGACGGTGCGCATTTTCCCTTTGTAGGTCATATCAATAGATGCGGCCGCGCTGAATTCTATCTTTAACTCAAAGCCGCAGGATGGAGCTGTCTTCTTTAACAGTGTTGCTTCGCCGCCACCGCCTCCTTGCTGCACAATGGCAGCGAGTGCGGGGCCGAGATCCTGCCTAGTTTTTTTAAGTTCTGAAATTGAATAACTTTCAATACTGAATCAGAATATACTTACTGTATGAAATGCTGTCCAGCTCCTCTGTTTGATACTTAAAACAGGCCTTCATTCACGGTTGGCTCAAGAGTCTCGGGAGAGGAACTTGGTAACTCGGGAGAAGAACTTGGTACATCGCAGAAATGAGAAGTAAACGGCAAACTTAGACATACACGTGGGAACTCGTTTAAGCTCGTGAACATAAACTTGGAATCTCGTAGACAACCACGAGTGTGATTTTTTCTTTCACTTGTGATCACTAGTGGGTGGACTAGCACCGTGAGACAGGGCCATTATGCATCAAATAACATGTATTACA